>NC_054535.1:21339418-21341918 GCF_017654505.1 Polyodon spathula | reverse complement strand
TATTGTTATATGGGTGCACCAATACAATATGCTGTATGGTTAATGTTGAATGTATATTCAAACCCACTTAATATAACTCTGGTTTGATTCAATCAATCAATCAATCAATCTTTATTTTATAAAGCGCCTTTCATAGTGGAACACCATCACAATGCGCTTTACAAGATGCAGTAAATACAAGAAAGGCAATAATACTCCAAATACAGAGAAATGCATAATACATGATATACAGTACAACAAAACAAACAAACAAAAAAAAGGTAATACGTTAAATTATCATCAGATTGAAATGTCCTGTCCCGTCGATGGAAATAAGCTCCTCATGATATAGTTTTGGTTACTGTGACACTGCTTAATAGCAAAGAAATTAAACAGGCATACAACTGATTTCCACCTCACTTAATATCACTTAAAAATGCCTGCATCAACTTTTCATCAACTTTGCAAATGTTCTTTGCACCCACCAATGATTTCAAAGATTCTTAAAAAGAGGAATGCGTTTTTGAGTGCCTATCACAACTCAAGTTGCTTCTACTATTAAAAGAATGCATACAGAGAAATACGAGGACGTAGAAGAGAATATAAATTTGTTTAAATTTGTACGTGGTTGTTTGGTTTGCTAGGTTATTGATGAACTCCCAATAATGCCACTCCACTTATTGTCAAAATGTATGCTCAGTATTATTGACTGTACTTATATGATGCACAATGTCAACGAAGTGGGATTATCAAAGCAGTTGAGAGCAGGCTTGTGGTGAAAGTTCTGACAAGAAGGTAACAACTAGAGAAGATACATACAAATATCATGTCAGATTGTATGATGCCATAGTTTAAGAACTATGGTCATACCACGATCATTCCTAAACTATAATAGCATATTAGACCATTAATATAATCACAAGTATGGATATGTGCAACATTTCTTTTCATGGTGGTAGTAATCTTGCTTTTTCCACCTCCATTTTTATTCACTTTTTCTTTTCAGCTTTAAAATGATTTATTCAGAGATGTACAGGTATTATAATTGTGTGATGTGGATTAATGTCCATAGGAGGCTAGGTTGAGACAACCACACTCATTCATAGGTGAAACTCATTAAAAGCTAGGGAATTTAACAGCTTCACCATCTAGGCCCCTTTAAGTACTTATTTTAATCAGTATTATAAAGGCTGTGCACTTGAACTAAGTCCATATTATGCATGGCAATGTTATTTGGTGAAATTAAAGTTTTTTCCTTTGTTGTTGTTTAATGAAATGACAGCCACTGGCTATGTTTTGAAATGGTGTGTCAAGGAGCACAAACAACAGTTTACAATTTGCTTCATGAAAGACTTTAAATTGGCACAGAACTCAACAATTTCAAAGATTAAATCGTCCTACGCACCTCATTTTCAGTAAACAGACCTCGAAACCATACACAGTTTAAAAGAGTTATTGCATTCAGCCATGTTAAATGTTTATGAAAATTTTTTGAATCCATGATTGATTTCTGGTCACTTTGTGAACATTCCTTGCCTTAATTTAATGACCTGCATCATTTGCATTTTGCCCCTTTTATTCTGCTTTCAGAAACATATCCATCTATGTTTAGTCTTGCTTGTTTTTAACACTTATTGTTTTTAGGCATGCACAAGATTATGTAATATATACTAAACATAGAAAGTTTTGCAACATTTTTGCTATCAGTGTCCAAAAAACAGAATGGCCCTGAACACACACACACACACACATGCACGCACGCACACACGCATGCACATATATGAATCAGTGGTTGGAAAATAAATATGTACTGCAAACTCAGCCATAATGAAAAATTGAATTACCCTTTGGGCATTATAGCCCCCTGTCAGTAACAATAGTGTTCCCTTGGGTCAATCATTTTCCACTATAGCCCTCCTCTCCAGTTCATATTTACTAGGACTCCAGCAACAGGTCTGCTGGTCAGAAGAAAAAAATACATTGAATGTTGTTACATTACCTTGCAAAGCTCACCCAACCCATTTCACAATGATGTTTCAGCTGTTACATATCACAATATTTCAGTCAAGAAAACTCATGTGATAGAAAGAACAATGTTTAAAATTTAGACAAGAGAAGACAATACTACATTATACATATTTTCATGATTGTGGAGAGACTGACTGTAGGGAAACCATGAGAAAGGGCCAAATAGCTGCCCTCCCCCTAGACGAAGCAAAAAAACAGGTGGTCTTGAGAAGAGGAGGGGACAAGCTCTAACATAAACAGGGATGAATGGATTGAGGTAAGATATAAAGCCCTTTCTATTTGATCATTGGAAGTGCTGTTAATCGAATGATGAATGAGATACTAGCTATTTGACTGATGAACGTCTGGTAGTTGAGATGCCTAATATGATTGATGTTTAAGATTTTAATCTATCTTAAAAGTGACTGCCTGAATTATCACTTTGCTGAATTGTGTTGCACTTCTAAAACAAGCCTATCTATGTTGAATCAGTAAAACTTCCACATTACTGATA
>NC_054535.1:21171918-21334418 GCF_017654505.1 Polyodon spathula | reverse complement strand
GAGACCTTCGCTAAAGACCTAGGTTTGGCTAGAACGTAAAGAGTAGTAAGGTCACAGTTCCAAATCCATTAAATTGTATTTTCTGGTAATGGTTTTTAGGGGTAATATACTGGCAGTATAATGATATCTCAATGGTGTTTTTCAAATTTTCCCATAGAGTAGACGCAAACTATCAACACACCTAGATACATTCCTAACTTTTGAAAATTCCTCAATTCCTCACCAGAAGATTCTGGGTTTGTGGAGATGGGTGTGTGTGTGTGTGTGTGTGTGTGGGGGGGGGGGGGGGGGGGGGGGGGGTGGTGGTGTTTTTTTTCCGGTAATTCTAAGCTTGCCAAGACTTTCGCTGATCTACTGGATACTTTCTCTAGTTGTTGTTGCTGCTCTTCTTGTGCCTATGTTCAGTACTTTGGTATGTTTCAGAAATTCAGTTTGATTGGCTATGAGTTTGCACAGAACAACTTGAGCTGAATATTCTTTTAAGAAGCAGCCTGAATCCTGTCTTTCACTGTCAGGGCTCATTGCTCATTGAACTTTAAGTAAATCCCATTTAAGAAGCTTTCTAAAACACATCTGCACTAACTCAGCTCATCTTTCTGTTACCTGGATGACAGATTTTAGCTATCATATCAAAAAGTGGGTGGGAATTAAATAAATATTTTGACCTTTTCAAAAGATAATATTAACATATTTCTAGGATGACCAAGTTTTGGCAGAGAGTCTTGTTAAAAGGTTTTGAGAATCAGTCCCTCTGTATATTGGGGATGTCATTCAAATGCACTGCACATGTTGCTGACCCACAAATTAATCTGTTGGATGAAGAGCACTTCTTTTGTGTTAAGACTGGGATTTATACTGCCATGGTTTTGCAAGTAAATCCGCAGGAGGCCATGATAGACAGAGACTGGAAAACACATTTTTAAATAACCAATTTAAACAAGATACAACTGACTGTCTTTAATATTAATAAATCTCTTGGAAATGTGTACAGTTAAAAGCACTTCTTCACCATTAAGTGTCTCGGCATTGACAGGCTTCTTTTTCTCTACTAAATTAGTCTGAAAGTAGTTTATTGGAACAAGTATTTATTAATGTTGGACACAGTGGGTTTGAGATTTCTAAGGTGCCAGTTACGACACAATCTGACAGTCATGTATGGTTCTCTGGATAGATCTGTTCACGATCGACTGAAAGAAAAGAATTATGACTGACAAATTACACATTTTAAGTAAGAGTTGAATGCAAGCTCTGCGTGTGTGAAATAGAATGAAAGATATCTGACAAAAATTTTGATAACTTTCTAAATCTCCAACTTGTACAGCTTTATAAAACCTGTTCTTTGGCATGCCACCCTGACTCATATTAAGAGTATATTGATAACTGAGATACTCACATGGCAGACCTCTTAATGAATGACTGTGAAGGTAATATATACAAGCTCCAGTGTTCCCATTATTAGTTCATATCAAGCCCTTCTTGTACAACAACAGTGTAACAGTGAGTGTTGTGTGATACACTGCTATTACAGATTATGTCCCTTGTTGGTGAGATGACCACAAAAGCTATATGACCACAAATGCAGAAGAGCCTGGCTCTTCTTTATTGTGGTTAAGACACTTGTTTGCCTTGTTACAACAACACTGCATTCTGACTGCTTATTTCTCCTAATATGACAATTAAAATGCTGTTTCATGTGTGATGATACAGCATCTAAATCTGTAGACTGCAAAAATTGAAATATATATTGCCATACCATAGATTTTTAATAGTAACTGTCATTTTTTCTCCATGTCTCCAGTGGTGATAAGGAGTGTGTGTCCACAGGTCAAGGAAGCTTTCCCTACCAACATGATTATGAAGATTTTCTTAACAAATTAACTATGCACCACCACTACATTGGATGACAGCTCGTAGACAATACAAAACAATAATTGCACATTATTCACATCACCCACACTGAAGCACTGTGGAAGAAATTCCAAAGAAACTCTGAATAGAAGAAAGTAGAAAATCCTTAATGACCTCAGGGTTTGAGATAAGGCTGGAAAGGAGTTGCCACAGACTGGCTTTCTAGTGTGAAAAACGAATTCTGTAGACTTTTCATGACAGAATATGGATTGATGGTAATGTCACTTGGCATGACGATTGGTTGCAGTACATTTTACATGAAAAACATTCAATTACATGTGAAATAATAGATATGAGGTAAGGTTTATAGTGTGTGAGCCTTTTGTAAAGTTGTATAATTCCAGACGGTGCCATGCTGAGACGATAAGGAGGCTGCACTTTGGTTATTACCTAGAGCCAGCATCACTGGCGTTATGTGTGCTGATGCGCCAGGGAGGCTGCAAATAAGCTTATCCCTGGAGCCAGCATTAAACTTCAGCCATCAACACCAGACCAATTGGAAATCCACATTACCTGATGGAGGAAAAGCAATGAAGGCTCATATATGATAGCAAAGCCGTGTATTGGTTGGTTCCCACCACTACTATCTCATTTTATATTGGCGAAAGCAGAGTCCAATATTAGCATGAAGTAAATAACAGCTACTCTCATGTAATAAAAATCTTGAGGATTATACCTCACAAAACTATTTTGCAGCAAAAACCTAAGTTTATACAAATGACTGCTTGTGCTAATTCATTATCCTTTCATGCCTTTGACCTACAGGGGCCTGGGGTATCCTTCAGAAACCATTATTAATTATCTTTGTTTGCTGCATTATTATAAGGTAAGAAACTTAAGGCTTAGTCTGTGATAGTTTCGCCAATGATATGGGATTAAGGAAGCTGAACAAGCCACCTGTACTTATATAGATGCCTTGCCATCACGGATGAGGAGTGATGAGGATGCTGTAAAAAGTTTCATGTCGCAAATTAATTTCTTTGAAGGAGTTGGATTTGATGGTTCACTCAACCAGGAAGACCATTTTTATTTGCCTCTAATATGGTGTACATTTTGTTATCCAGAATGTACATGTAATTAGAACAGTTATCTGGTGTGTGGGTAAAAATTAGACGGCATGGATGAAAAACAAAACAAAACAAATAACCTTAAACTCCATTAGTCATTTTCCCTCATTCAGGTGGATATTTTTTCACTATTTACTTTATACAACTCTTTGATCAAGACAGGAGCCCATCACTAACATTTCCACCTGCAAGCTGGACTACGTCCCCTGTCAGACAAACAAATACCACAGCTGATGTCAGAGATGTTTAGTTTCAGTTGCTAAATGCACAGTTTAAGGTGGTCAGGTAAGTTACTATCATCCAAGGTAACTATGTTGCCAAATAGCCCATGAAGCTGAATCAAATATATGAAGTGTGACAAGTAATAAAGATATGACTGAAAGCTTGTTTATGTAAGATAATGTTTGCTTTGGTTTCTAAATGGCTGCTTTTCCAAAAAAAACAAGAAAGTGTAGTCTAAGAAGACTTTTACAAACAGCAGGCTATAATTCCTCCTTGTGCTTTTAACATGGATTAATGTAAATTCCAGTCGTTTTTAAAGCCTGACTCTGATGCTCCGACTCACCGGAGTGCTGGAATTTCGTAGGGGTGTGTGAATCATGCAGTAATGGCATTCCAGGATGGCTACATTACAGCTATTTCCCATCGATCAATCACAGTCAGTAACAGCATGTTACAAGGGAAAGAGCAAAGATTGGACTGATATCTGAACATTATTAGGGCCCAGTCATATGTCTGTGATAAAAGACTGATAACAGAATGGATACTTGTCAGCAACAGAGAACACAGATTCCATCCCTGTTGACTGAACTGGATTCTCCTACTCATAGAGAAGATTATATTTTTTTTCAATTTGAGTAGAGACTGTTATCTCTTCATAGACCCAATGATAAGCACAGCTCTCCCCAGTTTGTATGGATTTAATTCAAATAAATATTGCTCCTTCTCCATTGAAACCATTCAATTGACCTGAATAGTGGTGTATCTGAATGTTTAAAATTTTATCGCACCAAGTAGATTCAAAGTCAACTTATTTGACTGCTATTAAACTTAATACTATTTGATTGTTGTTTCAACTTATGATTTCCAATTTTATTTTTATGTGTGATATGTCTGTAATTGTTTTATTATGTAATGCAACTTGGGTGTGCAGATATTCAGATTCCCTTTAATATATTTGAGATTGACTTAAAACATGTGAAACGGGTTTACGAAGGAAATCAGGGTATCTGTGCACCTCTAATGCTAACAGAAAAAATAAATATAGGACAAAGACACATCATAGCAGCACTTACATGCTAATGACAACACTCTTTGATAGACATGTAAGAATAAAGACAATGCTAACAACAACAACAGAAAATAACACTAAGAAACAAAAACATGACAAAAAAGAACAGAATTATAACGTAAAGGCTCTTGGAATTGTGTTCTTACTATTATAATGTAAACATTAACTAAAACCACAGTGTGGTTAGCCTAAGAATACCATTCTTTAAGATAAGTGCCTTTAAGGTATATACTTCCATTAACATAGTGCTCTTGCAAAGTTACAATCAAGCTGGGTTCAGTTCCACCAGACTTTTTTTTTTTTTTTTTTTTTTTTGTCAACAGTCTGTATCTTTCCACAAAGGAATAGCTGGCTGTTTCCTGAAAAGGCTCCATACATGATGTAGCGAGGAGAATGGTATACAAGTGAAAAGGAACTGGAGGGGGGGCACTTTTCCCCCATCTCTGCTCAGTGATCCAGTACAGTGAACACAAAAGCTTCTGTGTATCAGAATAGCAACAGCTGGTCTTAAGGGCACACGAATCTCTGTGCAGGGTTGTAAACATTGTCTTATTGTAACTGTTTTATTTATTTATTTTTATTATGAAATTATTTTCTTAGGTTTACACACTGTATTTGTATTATCTTGATGTATGGATAAGTAAGTTACACTTCCCCAAGAAGGCAGCTATATATTACATGTTCAGTAAAAAAAAAAAAAAAAAAAAAAAACGGTTCCAGTGATGTGATTGAAATTCATGATAATGGAAGCTAAGATCTGTTCTTTTGGGTCACTCGCCAATATCATGTTTGTGCCATTGAATCATTCTTTTTGCATCATTGCTCTCTAAAATACAGAGTTTGTGTTTGCAAGGTTTGTAGAAACTCCTCATTTTAAAACATGCCAACAACCATAACCTTGACCTCTAACCTAAAAAGGGTTTCATATTGGTGAAGTGTGACTCTTTGGTTTTCGGTGGTAAAGACCAAAAACTTTAAGATCTTGGCAAAGTTGTCGCTGCCTCACTGACACTAAACAGTGGCCAGTGGATATGCAGAGTTTAAAAAAAAAAATACAGTTTACATGTGCCTGTGAACTTGGCTTGTGGCCCAGTATAGCTGCAATATGAACAGGACTTTTCGGTTTCCAGATTAGCACAAGCTTCGACAACAAGCCTATTTTGAAGTGTGGTGTTCAAAGATAAATTTATTAGGTGCATAAAACATTTATAAAACTAATGGTTCAAGTTAATTTTCCTGGGTAATTTATTGCTAGCTGTGCTCTAAAGTGTATTGCTTTCTGAAAAGTTAACATATACTTTGAGAAATTAGAGCCATTTCAATTGATCTAAAACAGAATGGCATATCTAAATCGAGCCACTATTTAGATAATTATAATATATAACTTTATGCATCAATGCTGTGAAAAATAAAACGCTGACGCCAGTGTTGAGGAGTAGCGAGCTAATAGTAGCGACGCTACTGTAGTAACTTTTATTTTACAGTAGCGAGCTATTTTTTCCTGCAAAATGTAATTGCCGCTACCGCTACTTCAGCCGCTACTTTTTCTTCTTTTTCAGCATAAACATAAATAAACTGTTTCGATAACTCTGTTGCCCCCGAATGCTGAACACTGAGGACAACTATCATACTTCCTTGTTTGTGTGTTCTCTGTATAGTTTGGTAGGCTGGGCTATCAATAGGGCTAGGATTTTTTATCACGGAAAATTTGGACATAAATCACGGAGCAGTCACTGTCATTGTCAATGCGTTCAAAATCATGGAGAAAATGACAAAGGGAAAATAAAGTCACGGGGATAAAAAATGTAATAAAATAACTCTTTAGTAAACCATATTGTGGCCTTGGTGCGCACAGGTTCAGCAAAGAAGGACGAGACAAGCAAATTAAATTTCAATTTGTTGCTTTTTTATTTGCTCTGCAACGGTGACTACCAACTAACAGTAGCATTTATAAGCGCTGAACTAAGCAGAGAATAAAGACGGAAACAGGGGAAATGGTAAGAAAGAAATATGATGATCACACGAAGAGGGTGTGGGGCAGGCAAGAGACATGTACATTAAATTAAGTGCAACCGTACAACAAGAAAACAACAACTGGAACAATTCAAAAGAGAAAACTCTTCATTGTATGTCCCGCAGCGAATGCTGGCTGTTAGTGTAGCGCACACACACACACACACACACACACACACACTGAATTTATGAACTGTTAACGTAACTTTCAATATGTATTTTATCGAACAGCTTAGTTTGACTCAGAATTTTTTTCTTCTCCAAAAAAAAAAAACTAACAAAAAACAAACAAACAAACAAACAAACAAACAAACAGGACATCGCAGTACAAAGATGGAGCTAGCTGAAAATGTAATTATTTATTCGAATTAATAACACTGCTCAGTGTCTCTTCTATCTCCCGATGTGAAAAATTGCACATTTTATATAAGACTTGGAGTACAATTCTTGTTACTGCTTTATCTGATGATGTGCCAAATGCAACGTGAACAGTATCGAGTTATGCCTGAAATTGAGGATTACGTGAGACGATCTTTATTTTCTAGAAATAATAATCACAGTTTATATATATATATATATATATATATATATATATATATATATATATATATATATATATATATATATATATAATGGATATGTGTATAAAAGGATCTGGGTTAAGGACACAGAACTGTTTTTTGGCGGATAGCAGTATGTGAACCTGTAAGTTAATTCCATAATGATAACCTTATTATCAGCCAAAACGCCACAGTTCTGAAGTACAGCTTATAAATATGTTAAAACCATAGTATCTTTTCATTAGTGGAAAAGTAGCTTTGAAAGTAGCAAGCTACTTTTTCCAAGTAGCTTTAAATGCAGCTAGCTACTTATTGTCAGAATAGCTTGTAGTGTAGCTAGCTACTTTTTTTAGAAGTAGCTTTCAGCTTTAGTTAGCTATTTTTTCAAAGTAGCTTCCCCATCCCTGGCTGACGCTGTTTGTGAGTCTCTTAAGGGTGTTTTGGACTGTATATAAGATTGGGCAATATATACCACTTCTGTTGCTTGAAAATGTATTGGCTAATAAAAGAGACCAAACACCCTCATCATAAAACAATGACCAGCGCTCAATATGACAACTGTTTTAACATAATTTACACTGAAAACAAAAATAGAAATGGATGCAAACTTACATTTATTAAAAAATTACATAAAAAAACAAAAAACTAAAAAAAAACATTCACTAGAAAAGCCGTAGGTGCGACAAACAACGTTTTTACAATGGTGCCTCATGAGGATGTCAGGAGCGACTTACAGTTACATACAAGCATATAATAAGCACACAGTTTTACAACCCATGTATTATTGTAGACAATACAGTATAATACAACTTACATGTATATAACGCTCTTCATGCAAAGCATTCCAGGATGCTTTACAATAAAACCAAAGAATTCAAATTAAGCCAACGGCTATGCAATCCAGCTAAAAAATAAGATAACTGAAACATATATATTTTTAAAATTGATTTCAAAGTTTCAACTGTACCAGCATTCCTGATATGATTTGGAATAGATTTCCAAAGGCAGGGAACGTAACAACTAAAGGCCCTTGCCCCTTGTGATTTCAGCTGACATTTAGGAACTACCAGAAGGCCGGCATTTGCTGATCTCAGGGTATGACTAAGTGCATAAGGTACCAAAAATACGTGCAAATATGAAGGCTTAAGCCATGGAGGGCCTTATAAGTATAAATGGATCCTGATCCAGAGCCAGTGCAGTGATTTCAGTACTGTGTTGTGAACACTGAGTGCAAGTAAGCACTCTGGCTGCTGTATTTGAACCAGCTGGAGCTGAAGTAATTTAGAATCAGATAGCATGGGTCTCAATTTGGCAATGTTCCTCAAATGATACAATGAGGCCTTATAACGGAGCTACTTTGGGTATTCAAACATATTTCTGGATCTTGAGTGACTCCTACATTTTCCACAGTATTAGATCAATCGATCAAGCAATCTTTATTTTATATAGCGTCTTTCATAGTCAAAAGATTCCCATCAAAGTGTATTTGAAAATTAGGTGATGTAGCTAAGTTATTTAGAGCCCATGGCACTTCTGTCTCACTGGGATTTATTTTTAGACAATTTTCAGCCATCATGATCGAATTTCATTCAGGCACTGAGACAGCACAGAAACCATCATCTCTGGTTAGTAGGAAACAACAATATATTAGAGTATCCTCTGCATAACAATGAAATCCAAGGTTGTATTTGTTAATAATTGATCCAAGTGGTAGCACATGCAATCACAAGGCTGTTTTAAGTAATCAAACAACAAGCTCTTAAACTGAGAAAGTGACACTGGAACTGAGTTCTATGGTTAGTTTATTCCAGCCTGAGGGGGCAGCAAAAACAAAAGTTTTCCTTCCAATAGTACTTCTTACTATTGCTATTTTCAAATATTTAGCATCACTGACATTTCTTAAGGAATAAACACAATTAAAGATAGATAGGCAGGTTATTATTCACTCCTTAAAAAATAAACTGGTTCCAGTAAAAACTCCCCCTGTTCTCAGGTGACAACAAGTTTATACAACCTATTGTATAAAGTGCAATAATGTTCTAATGGAGCACATGGAAGAATAAATCTACAAATCCTGCTAACATTGTATCTATTTTCTTTAAAATCGTTTTAATTGTGATCATGTATCTCACATCACCATAATCCAGAGTAGAAAACGGGATTTATTAAAATAGTCAAAGTCTTGTATTAAAACTTCAATGACACTGATCATACACTAGTTTTGCTCCAATTTTGCTTCATACTGTACCGCCTTAATATATTTTTCAAATGTAAGCAATTTATCAATATGAATGACTAAGTATTTAAAACTGTCAGTTTGTATATTATTAGGATGTGAACTGATATTTTGCACCTTTTTCTCTGAAATAAACAACTTGGTATTAGTCTTTTTTCACTTTTTGACAAACCAGCCCTGTAGTTCAATAAAATCACTCTGTATAGGGTCTTAATTAAATCTCCAATATTAATCAGAGCTATAATAAAGCACAGTGTTATCTGCATACATATGTATAGAACTCTTTTTTGCAAACACTAGAATAAAAATAGAAAATAAAAGAGAACCAAAAATTGACTCTTGTGGAACACTGACGAGAAAGAATGAATCTTGGTTATAAATCTCCTTTCCAACCTTTGAGGGTGCTATGTAAAGGGAACAGAGTTCCCTGGACTGGATGGTCAGACAATTCATTCCAAAGGTTAGGTGGAAGTCGGCCATCTAGAAAGGGGGCTGGGCTACAGTACTCCAAGTCAATGCTCCAGAGGGAAAGCAATGTGGCAACCATGGATTGGAGGAGGAATGGTTGCACACGCTAACCAATGGGGCTTGACTGACGGTACAAAAGGGGACGTGGCTAGGTGTTTTGTTCCTTTGTAATGGTTAAGAGAGAACTACTGAAGGACGAGTGTAAAATAACCGTGAGTGTTTTGTTTGTTTATATCGTCTAATTGTACTGTTTGTTATTTATTAGATGGCTAACATGATCAAGAGCTGTCGCTACAGGCCAGCACAAAACCGGACAACACTTTACCACTGTGCACAAGTAAAATATATTTCACCACAAGCACTACAGCACTCACTCTGGACTAATACCTTGTCTATTATTTCGGGACTGAACCCCGTGTTTATTTAACTGTGCAATACATATCACTGTGTATTGCCAACCCTCTATCTCTTTACTGTTTGTCATCAGACTTTGGATTATAAATAAATCACCATTTCACCAGCACTTTGTTGTTTATCATTGGCTTGACCGCTGCTTCACCTCTACACCTGAGCACTGCAAACCACTTTGCCACAAACACCTAGTGTGGCAAAATATCAGATTTTACAACAGCGTGTGAGTGCTCTGATAAATAAGATTTAAACCACAACAATGCAGTACCATTAATTCTAAGCTTGGACAACTAAGGAAAAAACTCATTGTGTCTAACAAAGTCTAAAGCTTTAGAGAAAACAATACAGTTTGCCCCTGTAACTTTCTTTTTGTCTTTTGCCAATGATAATATCAATCAATATCAATTCCAGTAGAGCAGTTGTTGAATAAGAGGATCTAATGTTAGCAAGTTAGACCAATAATTAGTCAATAAGTAACCTGTAATAAAATGACTATGAGCAATTTTATCAATTTGTATGACTGAGATGACGCAGCATCTTTTGAGACTCCTTTGATGAAACTAAGGTATACTCACAATATAAAAAAAACGGCTGACTCCAGTCTATTAGGTAAGATATTTATCTATAATATTTGTTCCATCAGCATTGGTATACTCCAAAGGTAGGGTATTTGTTCCAACATCACTTATTAGATAAATATTGTACCTAATAGACTGGAATCAGCTGTCCTATGCTGATTCTAATGAAAGTTCAAAGCTGGTTCTATGCTGTTTCGGTGTCCCATATTGTTCCTTTGGCTTTAAACAGTTTTGGACTGTTAGCTTCTTTAACATTTGTCTAAAAACTTTTGATGCACACCAAACATTATTTAATTTGGTAACACTTTACATTCAGTGTGTTTAATTACCATGTATTTACATAATAGTCACTTAGTAAATACATGTGTACTTACACATATTTAAAATGCACTTAGCATATAATTGCTTTGCATGATATAACCCTAATCCTAACCCTAACCTTCCTAACCTAACTTCTAAACATAACCCTAACCCCAACCCTAAAGTTAATCCTTTTCTGACACAATTGTGTACTAGCATATATACGATGCACATGTTTAGCTATGCATAACAACAGTGCAGTTATGTGTAAATACACATGTGTTTACTGAGTAACTACTATGTAAACACATTGTAATTAGAGACACTTAGTGTAAAGTGTTACCTTGGAATCCATCAAAACAGACTTTGACAGACTGCGTGAATAGTTCCCAGTATCTCTTACAGTATTTGCATGAAAAAAAAGCAATAAATAAATACATTAATAAATTAATTAAAAAAATACATCAATAAAAAATGTCTTAAGAGTATGGCACTATGGCATGGAAAACATTTTACGTTACTAATAATCTTCAATAGACTGAGCAACTCAAAAGTTCTACTGTAACCCACTTTTTTATTTTCTTGGCTTTCTTATCAAAATATTTCAGTAACCTTGGAATCTGTCAAAACATTAGGTGATTTCTTAAAAAAATATTTCACTTAAATATTCTGACGTCACTAATGATTCCTCCGATTTTTTTATTTTTTATTTTTTATACTGCACAAAGATGGATTGTACAAGGATGGATTTGATTCAGAGCAGAGCTTTGCGTTCCTCGTAAGACCATTGTGTATATGTATATATTTTATGGTATCTCTAGCATTCCAACAATCTTGGCATGTGTGATAGCATGAGCACATGGCTGCAGTATGTGCCTTGTTTATTTAGATGTCTTATGCAATTAGTTCAGATCACACATTGAGATAAAAATCTATGACAAATCATTTTTAAAAGTAGTTAAACACAAAATCCAAACTACAATATGTGTTATTTCTAGAACATTTCTAAAGTTATATATTTTTCCAAATTAGTACCAGTAATACCCACCATTAGCAACCCCCATTGTATGGCCCCCGTTTTCTAACCTACACACTTTGAAGGGGGAGTCATATTGCAGTGCAAATTGTTTGGTGTCATTTCCCTTACAGGCTGTTTATTTATTTATGCAAGTAAATGCAATTGGTAATTCACAACTGATCTGGTGAAAAATATATATATAAAATACATAAATAAATAAACATTGTGTCTAAGGAAATCAGACTTATTTACAAGAGCTTATACATTTATATATGCAAGATTCTCAAGTCAGTTTAAAGTAAGCATTATGTGTCCCTTCGTTACTTTGCAGTAGTTTGGTGTGTGTTGACATTTGTTTATTGCACTTCCTTTGGGCCTGCCCACTGTAATCATTGTATTCATTTAAATTTGTAGCTCAGAAGGGTTTCTAATACGTTAAAAAAAAAAAAAAAAAAAAAACTTCCAGAAACAAGCATAGACTTCAGAATAGTGTGGCACTTGGAGTAATTAGTGCTGTGTGGGTGTTTCATAGTACCATGTGGTAACAGTATTTATTCATTTATTTATTTATTTATTTGTGGTCATATTAAAGTGTAACACATAACTGTGGTGACCTTTTCCCCCCATAACAACTTGGTGCTTCCCTGCCGGACCTGTATATAAATAGTTGTAAAATACATGATTATTTTATTATGTTCTTGTTCATGTAAATACAACTATCTTTCCATCAGTTTGATCCTAACAGCTTTCTGACTAACTAATTAGCATCTACATAAGTGCCCCAAAAAGTAATGTTAAAGTGTATTGCCTAAGGTTTTTAAAAACCCTTGTATAGGTTCTGTACCCTTCTCGCTACAGATTAACTTTTAATTTTTAACTTTGAAACATCCTTTATGTATAACACTAAGAACAACACAAACTACTCACCACCCACAAATAAAACCATTTTGACTGATTAGGAGCTTTCAGACAATCAAAGTGTCACATGACATCAACCATACCAAATTGATCATCATTTATTTTCAATATCGGTATACCAACTTATATATATATATATATATGAATATATATATATATATATATATATATATATATATATATATATATATATATATATATATATATATATATTGTTACATTCACCATTGAAGGTATTCTCTGTTTCAGTTGAAGGTCTTGTCAGTATAACTTATGGGAAAATCAGAGATCTGCCCTGGTTTTTCAGCTGTCCAATCATCAGTGAGCAGAGGCGGGACATGAATATACTAGGGTGTGCTTTGTAAGATTTGTTGAATGTTATAGAGACCGTTTCATTATTGATAATTATATTGAGAACTTCGAAGTAACATATACAATTTCATTTTACAAATTTAAAAAAAGTAAATGTCATCAGACAATGGAGACACCGTAGTTGATTTGGTTACTAATCAAATTTTAAGAAGAACATTCTCAGAAAAATTGGACATTGTTAAAAAAAAAAAACGAGGTATACACCACAAATACCCCAACTGACACAGGAAGGGAAGGGGTATACAGTATACTTGTCACTTCCAACAATGAAATTATGAAATGTATCTGTTGCTTACCGATAGCTGTCAAAAAAAAAAAAGATACTGCTGATACTGCTGTCTTTTGTTCAGTACAGAAAAGGCAATATAGAACACCACTGGCTATAGCAATCTAGGATGTTTATCGAAGTCAGCACAAAAACATTTTCGAGCCAATAGAGAACTCAAAACATTTGGACAAACTCGGGTTGATGTTCAACTGGATGAGCAGAAGTGTAGGTATATAATAAATCACAATGAACAAGTAACAAAAAGTCGTGAGGTTCTTAAATTGATTCTGTTGTTTACCTCGACAAGTAAGAACTGGTATTCAGAGGGCACGATAAGCACCAATTCCTCAAATAGGGGGAATTAGATGGAATTACTTTTTTCTGATTTCTGACTACGACAGTATGTTAAGCAATCGCTTGTCAATAGCCACAGCATTCTTGGGTAATTCTAACAAGATTCAGAGCGAATAAAAGCATAAGTACAGGAAGTTGTAATGGTAGATTAAACAACCGATGATGGAAACGCAGCTCGGCTCTCTTGTGTTAACAGGTACGTGACTGACAGTGACCCGAAAGAACGGTTGTTCTGTGAAAATGTGTTACATTTACTAAAATAAAAATAATAAAAATGCTTTTAAAAAGACAAAATTCCAATTGGGCTTTTTTTATTTTTAGATTCTGTTGATTTTTTTGGATTTCTATGCAGAACAGCTGCTATTAGATCATTACCTTTATTAAAAATGTGCATGGACTAATGTACTGATTAATCTACAGATTAATGAACTAATGACCATAAATTAACCAATCAAAATTTGTAATCAAGTGACATCTATTTTTCACAACTTGTTATTCCTTATGTCAATCACATCACCATTGCCAGAGTGGCTTCTAATCATGACAGTGGTTTGCTACAGAATGTCACTATAGTTGAAAAGTTTATGTAAGTATGATGTCATGAGAACCTGAACAAATTGATGATGTAGTTGTATGGTCCCTGGAAGCACAGAGCTAGCTTTCCTCATGTTCATTTTTACTACATTTTGTGTTTATGTTAAACCCCAAAATGTGAGACCTACCTACACAGGGAATGTCAGTGCAAAAGAGTTATGACATTATTTTATAACATCGTGAACTTTTAGAAAGGTATTGCATAAAAAGTAACAAGGCCTCTAGCAGATTGCTTTAACAAAGACTTTTGACAACCTTGCAATTGTGACTTATGACCACTCAACTAAGACAACTTCAGATGGCTCTTAGTTGTTAGGCAATGAGTACAGCTGTTCTTTTTTAGGAGGGGAAAAGGGTTATGTTACAAAAGGTCTCTCTTCAGGGACCATCTGTGTTATATTAAAGACCGGGGTTCACAAGCATTGCCATTCATCCTGGAAGTGTTCAGTCGGAAGCAATGAGATTTTACGATTTGAACCATGGCCAACTTGACCAGCCCCCCCCCCCCCCCCCCCCCCCCCCCCCCCCCCCCCCCCCCTCAACCCATCTCACCTGACATTGTTACAGACCCAGCTTTGTCTCAATAGCCCTCCGCTGCTAGGATTCTTTGTAATTAGAATAAAAGCAGGTCAGTTAGAAGTTTGACAGCCGCAAATATTTCTATATTGTATAAACATTACATCACTTCTCTATGAGCTTTACCTGGCAATTATCCACATGTTATTAGTTTCCTTGAATTGTACAATACCTGAATTACAGATTATCTTTAAAGTCTGTAAGCCCCCTCCTTATAAGAACTAAATAGAATTTAATTAATCTTAAACACAGCACGACTTCTGGGATATGCCAGTTATATTTTTATTTCCGTCAGAAAAAATGCAGTGTTAGGAATCACAGTGTAACACGAGCGACTGGTATTTTAAACTTAGCAGTTTTTCAACAAGCATTTTCATTCTTTGGGAACAGTTCGTAACATTTTGCTTATGGATTGCTTGTTTTTTCTGCAGGGGCTTATTACATGGAGGGCTTCATGTGTTATACCAGAGACGAGAATGACAAATAGTTCTCACCTCAATTTATATACATGCATGCGAAAAAATAATGGTTAAATGTGAATTCTCAAAGACAAGGTCTGTTAAAACACAAAGGGGTAGATGTACTAAAGTGTTGTGGCAGTCAAAATATTCGCAAACCAGTTGGAAGTCTAGGGTGAAATGTATTAAACATGTGCAATGCTGTTAGCTGCTTTTTAGGGAATGATTTGTGGCAGCAGTTTTTCTTTGCGATTCAGCCTTAGATGAATATGGAATTATGGGCATTCCAAAAAGGGGGTGGAGATGCAAATGAGGGTTTCTCAAATATTATACTAAAGCTGCTGGCAATTGCGACACTTACAATTGCATCAATTTGTTAAGAACTTCTGAAAGCATGTTTTAAACAGTCGCCAAGTTGTTTACTGGCATGCTTTTTCTCGTGTGTTACCAGTTGTGCTCAATGAATTTTTGAGGCGAACACCCAAGTACCTAATTTTCACTAAAGTCAGGGTGTACTTACAGTCGCTTGCGAAAGTATTGACCCTCCTTGGCATTTTTCCTATTTTGTTGCCTTACAACCTGGAATTAAAATGGATTTTTATTTGGATTTCATGTATTGGACATACACAAAATAGTCCAAATTGGTGAAGTGAAATGAAAAAAATAACTTGTTTAAAAAAATTCAAAAAAATAAATAACGGAAAAGTGGTGCGTGCATATGTATTCACCCCCTTTGCTATTAAGCCTCTAAATAAGATCTGGTGCAACCAATTACCTTCAGAAGTCACATAATTAGTTAAATAAAGTCCACCTGTGTGCAATCTAAGTGTCACATGATCTGTCACATGTTCTCAGTATATATATACACCTGTTCTGAAAGGCCCCAGAGTCTGCAACACCACTAAGCAAGGGGCACCACCAAGCAAGTGGCACCATGAAGACCAAGGAGCTCTCCAAACAGGTCAGGGACAAAGTTGTGGAGAAGTACAGATCAGGGTTGGGTTATAAAAAAAATATCAGAAACTTTGAACATCCCACGGAGCATCATTAAAGCCATTATTAAAAAATGGAAAGAATACGGCACAACAACAAATCTGGCAAGAGAGGGCCGCTCACCAAAACTCACGAACCAGGCAAGGAGGGCATTAATCAGAGAGGCAACAAAGAGACCAAAGATAACCCTGAAGGAGCTGCAAAGCTCCACAGTGGAGATTGGAGTATCTGTGCATAGGACCACTTTAAGCCGTACACTCCACAGAGCTGGGCATTACGGAAGACTGGCCAGAAAAAGGCCATTGCTTAAAGAAAGAAAAAAAGCAAACACGTTTGATGTTCATCAAAAGGCATGTGGGAGACTCCCCAAACATATGGGAGAAGGTACTCTGGTCAGATGAGACTAAAATTGAGCTTTTTGGCCATCAAGGAAAACGTTATGTCTGGCGCAAACCCAACACCTCTCATCACCCCGAGAACACCATCCCCACAGTGAAGCATGGTGGTGGCAGCATCATGCTGTGGGGATGTTTTTCATCGGCAGGGACTGGGAAACTGGTCAGAATTGAAGGAATGATGGATGGCGTTAAATACAGGGAAATTCTTGAGGGAAACCTGTTTCAGTCTTCCAGAGATTTGAGACTGGGATGGAGGTTCACCTTCCAGCAGGACAATGACCCTAAGCATACTGCTAAAGCAACACTCGAGTGGTTTAAGGGGAAACATTTAAATGTCTTGGAATGGCCTAGTCAAAGCCCAGACCTCAATGCAATTGAGAATCTGTGGTATGACTTAAAGATTGTTGTACACCAGCGAAACCCATCCAACTTTAAGGAGCTGGAGCAGTTTTGCCTTGAAGAATGGGCAAAAATCCCAGTGGCTAGATGTGGCAAGCTTATAGATACATACCCTAAGAGACTTGCAGCTGTAATTTCTGCAAAAGGAGGCTCTACAAAGTATTGACTTTGGGGGGTGAATAGTTATGCACGCTCAAGTTTTCTGTTTTTTTGTCTTATTTCTTGTTTGTTTCACAATAAAAAATATTTTGCATCTTCAAAGTGGTAGGCATGTTGTGTAAATCAAATGATACAAACCCCCAAAAAATCTATTTTAATTCCAGGTTGTAAGGCAACAAAATAGGAAAAATGCCAAGGGGGGTCAATACTTTCGCAAGCCACTGTACATGCCTTGAAAACAAATTTATATGACATTTTTGGTTTTCCCAACGTGGTGGGAACTATAGACTGCATATGTGTGCTGCTAACACCTCCAGCTCATTCTGAACATCTCTATAGCAACAGGAAACACACCACATCTATTATATTAGTGTGCAGGTGGTTTGTAATTGTGCACAGTTTAGCACTGCACCACTGACTAACTTAAATAAAAACTGACAGCATACATTTGGCTTATAGGCTACACAATATAATACAAATTAATGGAATAATGCAAAATGTGTTGCTGGTCCCATGAAATTCATGTTAACGAGAATTGACTGTCCTCCTGAAAGTATCATAATTTGTCAATACGTCACCATGATCTATTTTGTATTAATTGTCTAGGCTATAAAGTTGATAATACTAGTAATTAAAACATGCTGAAAAAAAATTATTTTTATTTTTAATAATCTTTTGTTCTCATTGTACACCAATGTGTACAAAGCAGCAGCATGATTTATTTTGTGTTACCGGTTGCCTACAGGCTACAGTAAAAAGAAAGTTTGCTAGGTATTAATTTGATTTTACTACTTTACTGTATAGATGTACTGTACAGATTATATATATATATATATATATATATATATATATATATATATATATATATATATATATATAATATATATGTAATGTGTTGCCTACCCAAAATACATTTTGCACAATGATTTATATATTTAAAATACATTGAGCTCTATAAATGTATGTGTGTGCAATTTTATTGTAATTTTTTAAACCTGACACCTCTTTATGTCAAACAAATATATCTGGTTTAGTGAGGGGCTACTGTATGATTATGAAATGCTTTTTGATAGCAACATTTGTTTTATTTGGGCGTGAAGGTGGGGCCCCACTATAGAATCTCATGGGATTAAACTGTCTTTCATTATTTGTTCGAAAAAATGTTGCAATGCTAGAGATCTCGTTAAGATGACACAACAAATATTTAAATTAGTATATTGTGGCTCTCTTTATTAACATGTTTTCTCTTAGTAAATACAACACAATTTATACTTTGCGAATTGTGGCAACAGAAATGCAAATTGTGGTATGTTTGCGCTGTGACTGGACCCATCTTAGTACATCTAGCCCAAAGTGCTTTTTACTAGTTAGACAACAGATGAATGTAGTACATTAATGATCACCTTAGTTTAGTTTGGCCATGAGGTCCAAGATCAAGATAATAATTAAAAAAAAAAAAAAAAAAAATGCTTTCAGGACTGTTGTAGTTATGTTGAGGGACACTGTCACCCATAAGACAACTCCAAAATGCAATATGGTTCTAGCTTTGCACAGACCACTAACAGATCGAATATTAATGATCTGAAATTACCATTACAAAGCACTGTCCTTATAACATGATTAAATGCATATTTTTTTTTTGTAATCTATATTTTCCCAATATTACATGTCTTACCTATTTAATTTATAATTATGGGTGTGTTTTTATGTGTATTTTGCAGCACAAATTGTTTCTGAAAAGACAACGATTTGAGGTATTGTCATTAAAATAGGAAGAATGTGTAAAGCAGTAATTGGACCTTCTCATTAGACTGTACTACCCTTCTCAGGATTGATATTCTATTTTTACCACAATATTTTTGTCACATAATAAACTTCCATTTGCACCAGGCAAAAATTAAAGAGCTTATTTTAAAAAATTACTCTTAGCTGTGTATGTTGGATGTAAAGCATAGTGAGTATGAGAGAAATAAGCAAGTTAATAAGTTATGGGAGAGTCTGGCAGGGTGGCAGTGTGTGTGTGTATAAATAGGGTAATCATAGGTGTTAGAATATTTAGTTTGATAAGCTAAATGCTGGTGAAGGTGAAGGTCTGCGTTCTGAGTGCCGTGCTTGCTGTCTTTACGTGTTTGTGTTTGTTTACATTCGTCAGTGTTTTGTATACCCTTTTGTTTTGGCACTTGTGCCTGTTTTTTTGTCAGTGTGTTTTTGTTTGTGTTTGTTTAGTGCTTTGTTTATTTATTTATTATTATTAAAAGTGTACATTGGCGCTTTGAAACCTGTAACTTCTGTGTCTCCCTTCCTGATGGAAACAGCTTCCCAGTGACGCTGCCCTGTCACAGAGAACTACCTCTCATGGCCATTCAAGTTTTAACAGCACCTTCAGCATGCAAAACCCAGATGAGAACCTTTAACCTGCAGTGCAAAATGTGTCTAGTCTGCTAGAACTGTATTAATTGTGTCCCTGTGGTAGGGCTGGGACATTACACCTTTATATAATGGGTTGTTGGATCTTGTTGGGTGATTGTAAATAAAGCTTATTAAAATTAAGTTTGTGCAAGATATGGCAAGGCTGGAGGTTATAATTCCCTCTCTTTGCCTAAAGAGGCTGTGTGGTCCAGTGGTTAAAGAAAAGGGGTTTGTAACCAGGAGGGTCCCAGTTCAAATCCTAGCTCACTTATACACTAACTGTGTGACCTTGAGCAAGTCACTTGTGCTCTGTCTTTCTAGTGAAACATTGTTGTGAATTTGTGACTCATAGTTCACACACCCTAGTCTCATGTGTGGAATGTGCCCAGGTGTTGATTGATTCATTGAGTATCAAACAATCTTGGCCACATGCCTTTAAAAAAGCTGAAAAGCCAGACCTTTGTGTATCAGTGTGAAGACTCTTGACTATGCAGCGGTATGCAAGTGGGACCTCTCTTATAGTGGGAGAAGCATTCAGCCAGCTTTTGATTTATTAGCAGTTTTTCCCACTGTGTTTTGTTTTGTACTTTTGTAACTGTTTTGCATACACTGCAATTGAAATTGTAAGAAGTGTTTATACTGTAAATCCAGCGTGGCAAGGCAACAAAAACGTATGTGTCTCTCCTGCCAATCAACGGACACCCACACCCGTAACAAACACCCCCATTGTAGTCTCTTATTATTTTTATCCATAACAGAAACACTCATAAAATCAGAGGAAAGATCTAACAACATCTACATACAACTTTGTCAAAATGTCTGTCTATTAGAGCATGGTGTTTGTTTAGATTCACTGAGACTACAGTATATTATTCTTAACTTTCTTAATTTTTGCTATTAAGTTTTTTTTATAGGTTTCTTGCAAACAGAGACCAATATAGGTGTCAAACTGTGTGGTGGTGGTTGTGTGGTATGGCTTGATGTTCACCAAGGACATAATTTGGGACCACCCAACTCATTTAATTACCTAATATACATCTGCAAATGGGTTTATTCAGTTGGAGTGTCAACAGTTAGATTTATTGGTTTGCATTGTAATAAATTAGTTTTTTGCATATCTGTTGTTGTTGCTGTATGTTGTTTTTCTGTATATTTTCACATATTTGGTATATTGATATCTGTATATATAGAATATTTTGGCTATGTGGCTATAATGGCTATGTATCTTTGGAAATGTTTACTAATTGAAAGACACCACATGCACCTTTGAAATATACTGTAGGGAAAAGTTTGAAAGTGTGTTATGAAGCAGTATTGAACGGATGATCTTTCCAAATCAAGCATTGTTTGAAATTAATTGTAAATAACAAACTTATTTTGTTTGGTCTGAAAATGCATCGGCCGTCCTAATGCATGAGACAAATTCCAGCCAAGTCACGTAGGGTTCACATTTTTTACATTCTGTCTAAGTCAGAAGTATGTAGAAAACATGTAGAAAAGAAAACATAAAAAAGACAAGAAAATAGAATTAGCAATATTCCTAAATCTGGCACCTAGTGGAATGCGGGACACACTTGAGTTGTTTTTTGACACAGCTATGCTGTGCTGTTTAATATCGCTATGGTTAGACTTTGATTTATATGCCAGGTACATTAGTAAAATGTGTTTCAACTCTTCACATCTTCAAAAATAAAATGTTCTTAAAAATGTGGTCTTTCAATATCCCTTTTCAAGATTCATGACTCCCTTACCCAGTTATAAACAGGTTTTGATATCTCCAAGTAGCAATCTATAAAGATGACTGTTTGATAGTCTAGAAGTCAACCCCTACGAGATAATGTCAAGCAACTCTTTTCTTTTTTGCTGCTATAATCAATTTTGTTGAAGATGGAAACAGTTCATTTAAGGATTAGCTGGTACAGCTTGTTAAGTATGTGATGGGCAGTGCCTCTATCATCACCCAACAACAGATGTGAGGTTTGCCAGAGCCAAGAGGAATATGTGCTAGAAGAGCCAGCATGAGATAGGGCCACTGTCTGGAAAATGTGGGCTGCCTTTTAGCAAAAAAAGAAGAACCCCAGCATATGATTTAAGGGGACCTCAGTGAGAAAGAAGAGAAATGACTTAGATTGAACAAGATTTCTACTGGAAGAACAACCATGCTCCAAACTACTTTCTACTTCATTCTACTGGAAGAACAACCATGCTCCAAACTCCATTCTACTACATTCTACTGGAAGAACTACCATGCTCCATACTTCTTCAACAGCATGGTTCTCTTCCTTGGATACTGCTGTCCTATACTGGTTTTCTCTCTCTTTCTCAGTAGTGCATAAACTGAACTGAACTACTGATGGGAATTGATTTGTTTCTTAATACAAGGACAGTAAAACACGACTGACATGTATCTGTGTCCTATATCTGAGTGCTGACTGTAGTTTATAGAATTCTTCAAGTTATTGGAACCCTCCAGTAGAAATAACTAGACAAAATGCTAGCTATGTAAGTCTTTTACATAAAAAAAACCTTCTGTAATGTGCTATCATAGAATAACCAAACATTCAATCTATAAAACATGTTTTATTTCCAGAATGTTCTATTACCAAATGTGCAAATATAAATAACACTTAATTCTCTGTAGTCTACTTTATTTGTGTGAATATCTTTGCCAGTGCTTAACAGTTTATGGTGGTCTAGGGTGCCAAGATACCTAATTACTGAAATCCCTTAATAGTAAAAAAGAAGAGCCAAGGGTAGATTAATAACATAAATATTACTTTCCTATAGATAAATATACAAGATAACCCAAGTATGGAAGGAAAGGTGTTAAACGTTAATACTGACTAGAACTACTGGGTGGAAAAGGTGTGACTATGTGGTTAACAGTGTGCAGGTGCAGGCCATCAATTATCAGACAAACAACGATAATCCAGGTGCAATTAAGATTTTACTGAATAATACAATGCCTGATGGCTAACAACAGTAAACAATAACAATGTTAATGAAGCAGTACAGTGGAGTGTATTGCTTATTTGTTACCCACAGGTTTTCCACGAAATAATAACAGTCCTGTTTCTGTTCACCCACACGTAACACATACACAAACACCAGTCCACAGTGCGTGCTCTAGTGCTCGTAGTGAAAATAGTTATTTCATGACAACAAAGTTCCGGGAGCCAGAGAGTGCCTCTTGTCTGACTGATAAGATCCAGATGAAGCGGGATCTCCCAGGGCTGGCCTTGTAAGAGCTGGCACAGGGTCAAGAACCAGATTCTCCCGGGCCACCTGGGGGCCACTAGGAGAACTATCACCTTCTCTAACCGGACCTTTTCCAGAAAGGCCGGGAGCAACGGTATCGGTGGGAACAGTTATAGAAGCGCTCTGGGCCACTTGTGGGCTAGGGCATTGATGCCGAATGGACTGCTTAAGCGGTGGAAGGAGTATCACAAGAAGTCTGTCATCTCCACCGAGGCCAAGAGATCAACCTGGGTCTTCCTGAATTGTTCCCAAATGCACTCCACCACCTGCGGGTGGAGCCGCCACACTGACGGATGCACACCCTCTCTCAAGAGCAGGTCAGCTGCCCAGTTCACCACTTCAGGAATATGCGTCAGCTGTAGAGACAGCAGGTTCCTTTGAGTCCACGTCAAAAGCCGGAAGGCAATGCGATGCAACCCCATGGACCATAGGCCACCCTGGTGGTTGACATACGCTGCCACTGCTGTGTTGTCAATCCGAATCAACACATGTGTTCTCTGCTGCACCAGGAGGAAGTACTGGAGAGCAAGGAAAACAGCCTACAACTCCAACATGTTTATGAACAGGGACGTCCAGCGGCCCGACCAGGATCCGTAGACTCCTCTGCCTTCCCAGACCGCCCCCCAACCCAAGTTGCTGGTTTAACACCACTCCCATCCGCACACCTTTGCGCAGGTGAGAGGTCATCCTCCACCAGCGCAGGGCTGCTGATCACGTATGAGACACTGTCAGCTGACAGTGTCTCTCGCGCTTGAGATCGAAATACATTGAGTCATGCTTGCAGCGGGCGCATGCGGAGTATACCCGGTGCAATGTCTGATACAGCTGCAGCCATCAGACCCAACAGTTTCTGGCACAACACAAAAGTAATCTTCAATCCCTGTCGAAACAGAGAGGCAACTTCAAATAGCTGCTACTCTGTCAGCCGACAGGTATGCACGCATCATACTGGAGTCCAGCTGGAGACCCCAAGTACATCATGCACTGCACCGGTGTAAGCCAACTGTTTACATCGCTGATGGTGAGGCCCAGCCTTGACAGATGCTCTGTCACAACCGCCGTGTGGGCAACTGCTCCCTCTCGCGATGGAACAAATCAACCAGTCATCGAGATAGCTCATTACTCTGATCCCCCTGCAACTGCAAGGGGGCCAGGTTAGCGTCTACGCACTTTGAAAATGTATGAGGAACTAAAGAGAGGCTGAACAGCAGCACAGAAAACTCATAAACACTTCCCTGAAAGGCGAAGTGGAGGTACTTTCTGTGCTCTGGACGAATGGAACGTGAAATTATTCGTACCCTAAGTCCACGGTGGCGAACCAGTCGCCCGGCCAGGCTGACGAGAATGTAATGGTGAGTCAGCATCTAGAACGGCAGCTTTGGTATAGGGAGCTCAGTGAATACCTACCATCATGGCATATCACACACGTAATGTTTTGGTGGTCGTGTTCGAATTGAAACGGAACCAATTCACCATAAAATTGGTTCCCTTTACCCTGCCCAATTTATGGCTAGTCATAGCATTGAAATGAGTAACACCTTGATATTAACTGCCATTGAAAAGGATAAGAGATCACACTGACAATGAAAACACAATCACAGGCACTTCAAAATGAAGAACAAAGTACTTTGCAGGAGTTCTATAAAGCAAATGATTCCTAGAGGTTAAGCTCTTGACATTAAAACAACAAAGCCTTCCTTAAGCTTATGAGAAATATGCACAACATCCTTTAATATCCATAAGATTATCTGCTGTGACTTTATTGAGTGTACTGCTGTGACATTGAGTGTAATATGTTAATAAAAAGACATTGATTTACAGGTCAAAGGCAGGATGTGTTGAAGCTGTGGTTGTAATACAATACAATTGAAAGGTCTTGTTTCAGCCTCATTATTAAAGGGCAGGTGAATAGAGCTCATTTTCCATACATCCTTTTGATGTGGTAAGCCACAGATAGACTCTGAATCACGCCTCTTCCGTTAACTGCTGTCTGCATGAATTGGTGACAGGACATTTACAGACATATAAAAATACTGGCAAATAAAATGGAATGTTTTATTTTATGTATACATGTATTTATGTGTCTATCTATCTATCTATCTATCTATCTATCTATATATATATATATATATATATATATATATATATATATATATATATATATATATATATATATATATATATATCAGAGCTGGCAATGGAACGTGAAACAAGTAAGGTAATTGGTTGAGCAAGGTTCCAAATGTCCGTGTATTGGATGGATACAGATAGTCTGAGCATTGTCACATATTCAAATTCACTGCGCTGCCTCACAGTAGCCATCTTGCTTTTACAGTTAAAGAGGTACTGCTGTAATTAGAAACTAGACCAATTACCTGCAAAAAATCCCAAAGTAGTAAGCAGACATGTCGATTTGAATGAAGAACAATTAAATGAACAATTAAATCAAACAAAAAAAAAAAAATTGCTGTCTTTATACTCAGTCACCATGACTTTGTCAGTTAAAATAATGTGTTTTTAGCAGTAAATAGTACAAAAAAACCACAAAAAGACATTTATCCACATTATCCACCTCTCTTAGACACATACCTTGAAAAATTACTGAAATCCAAGACGTTGTTATATTTATTTTTATCCTGCAGTCTGTTCAGCTCAAACAGGTCTGCACTGTCAGTGACAGGGGAAAAACATTAACTCCATCCCCTGGTGTATCATTTGAATGGCAATGTCCCCAATATCATAAACACAGATGTACTTTCTTTTGCATGTTCCAAAAAAATGTACTTACTCTGCTTAACTTAATGTGTAGTTCAAAACTATAAGTGGGACTACTTTATTGGCATAAGGATATTTAATAAAAATAAATAAATAAATAAATACAACTAATCATTTTTGCCCTAAACATGATTTACCTTTTATATTTCTTCAAATCCACTGTTTGACCTGGATTATAAATGCAATAAGGCCCTTATAAAGTCCCGCATAAAAGATTAATTCTCAAACTGAACGCAGTAGGGATTCAAGTAAATGCATGTACATGGATCAGGGAGTAGTTAACATGTAGAAAACAGAAAGTACTGGTTAGAGGAGAAACCTCAAAATGGAGCAAGATAACCAGTGGAGTACCACTACCGCTATTCCTAATCTGCATTAATGACTTAGATTCTGGTATAGTAAGCAAACGTGTTAAATTTGCAGACAGCACAAAAATAGCCTGAGTGGCAAACACTGCTGCAGCAGCAAAGTTCATTCAAAATGAGACAGCATTCAGAGCTGGGCAGACACAAGGAAATTACATTTAATAGAGAAAAGTGTAAGGTACTGCACGCAGGCAATACAAATGTGCATTATAAATGCCATATGGGAGATACTGAAATTGAAGAAGGAATCTATGAAAAAGAGCTAGGAGTTTATGTTGACTCAGAAATGTCTTCATCTAGACAATGTGGGGAAGCTTTAAAAAAGGCCAACAAAATGCTTGGATATATAGTGAAAAATGTTGAATTTAAATCAAGGGAAGTAATGTTAAAACTTTACAATGCATTGATTGTGTTCTCCGTCTTCTGTCTCCTGCCTAAAATGTTACACAATGTTGTCATCTAGTCATCTAGTTAAAACATGTTAAATGTACAAAAAGCCAGATTTAAAAAAAATGATCTGTGTGACAAGGTGCTCATGTCATGTGTGTGGGTAGCCGTGCTTAGGCAATACAGACAGACATGGGAGGTGGAGTTGAAATGCTGGCACAGGCATGCAAGCTTTATTAATACAAAACAAAGTAAATAAACAAAGGGGTCATGTGACATTACCAGTGATGGTAACGCACAGAGGACACATACAGCAAGGTGTACAAAAAGCAAAATAAAACACAGTACAAAAACTACAAATAAAAGGTGCCACACAGGGCGAGCACTAGCCTTATAAACGAGGCGTCCCGCTCCAGGAACTGGCTACACTACGTAACCCTCATTACACATTACATGGGATCAACATTCCCATAACTAACCTACTTATGAGCTGATATTCATATGACGACTCTTGCTTCTTTATACGGCCTTGGCTGGGCATTGCCTTCGCAAGCAGCGCTTGCAGTTTCAGGGTTGCGTAGCTGTCATTCCTGCAGAGCGGACTCTCTCCTCCTGAGTATACGCCGCTCCCCTCTGTAGCATGGCATTGCAGTCGCCCCAGGCGATCTCCACCGAATGTTTTTAAACTGATGGACACTTGGTCGAGACCCGCCCACCTGTTGATTGAGGACCGGCACAGCCAATCACCCACTGCCCCTCCTCTCAAACAAACCCAGCAGGCAGCAAAGTCTCAATTGAGCGCCTGTCGGTAAACAATCAGTCAAACAAATCAACTCCAAAAAGACACAATAATCCCATTTCCACATATTACGCAACCACTAATTCTCACCTGTACAGGACAATCGCCCTGCCACAATCAGCTATTACCATTTAAACATATGGTATAAACACAATCAGAATGATTAAACAAATAATCCATTCAATTGTTTATTTCTATTTGTGAATGGCGCTAACACACAGCCTAACACATTGTTCTGGCTCGCTGAACATGCTGATACAGTTTTGCACTTAAACAAAAAATACAATAGCAAAATAATTTTACTGTTTCTGACTTAACAAAGAATGAAGGCTGAAAACTGTGACAATCTAAATTCTCTTAGGATATCTGATAACCCTAATGCAGTTACCTGAGACATTTTAGTTTTTTGCCCAACTTGTTTACTCAGAATATGAACTAAACAGCAAAATGTTTACTTCCTAGTGTTCCTGACTGGTGCTCACTGAGGTCCACTTAAATCATATGCTGGGGTGCTTCTTTTTGCCTATGCCACTGGCAGCCCACATTTGCCAGACAGTGGCCCTACCTCATTCTGACTCTTTTAGCACATATTCCTCTTGCTTTGCAGTAAAATGATTTAACTTTGTTGTTACAGTTAATTTTTCAATTAACTATAAACTCCTCATCATAAACACATTGTTTTCAGAAAAACGCATTTAATAAACTTACAATTTTATTTTATAGGCTTGTTAGCAGTCTTAACTTGCTTTTTTTTTTATTTGGCTCAGAATCGAAATTTGTGTTTTTAGCGTTCATAAAAAAAAAAAAAAAAGTACTGTTGTCCTTTTGGAGCAGTGGAGGCTCCTTAGGGGAGGCAAGAGAAGCAGTGCCTCCTCAAAATCTCAAAGTGAAAAATGATTATTATATAATACATGGCTTGGAAAAATAACAACCTCTGATTGGTTAAACAGCATCACGTGACCATGCGTATATATAGCGTAGAGTACTGCTTTCATACTAATGAGCCGTTTCACACTAAATAAATCACAAAACAACGCACCACTATATTTTAAATTCCATGACAAACTGCCATTTTATTTGTTATTAGTTGCACAGCCAAAAATGAATGGCATTTGACCTATTTCCCTTAATATATTTGGGAGTCAAACTCCAGATGACTGGTACAACACCAACTTTCTTAGTGAAGGCCATCTGAAATAAATAAATAAATAAAATAAGTGCACCAACAAGAGTAGACACATAATAGTAGATGAGGAACAACTAAATGAAATAGAAGAAAACAAAGACTGAAAAAGACACAAACAAACAAACAAACTACAGCATGGGCTGTTTAATGTACTTAAAGTAAAAAATATGGACATTAATTTTATAATAATAATCTTTATTTTTATGTAACGCCTTTCATAGTGGACCACCATCACAAAGTGCTTTACAATTATGAGACTTGGCTGTGTGAACTATGCACCAGCTGCAGAGTCACTTACAACAACATAACATAAGGGAATTTTATGCCAGTGCAAGATCATCTGGGGACCAGTATTCAGCCTCCAGTTTTATAACGCTGAGCTGGACTAAATACATATTTTAACAATAGAAGTTTTAACATCTCTGCTGACAGTGAGTTTAAAACCAGCAATAATGTATTCCTATCAGTCAGGAAAACTCTTAGAAAAGCACACACCTTTTATGAAAGCTGAACATTAATATCAGCAAAGAACATCTAAGTTACACTTTTTTAATGAAAAAAAAATTGTAACCAATGTTTTCATTAAAGTAAAATCAGGCTTCTGCGATTTTGAAGTGCTATATATATATATATATATATATATATATATATATATATATATATATATATATATATATATATTATATATATATTAAATGACGACGAATTATCTTAATTAAAAATACAAGATTTTGGTGGGAATTGAACTTGAACTTGTTCTGGGCCCCGCGACAAAATTAACCTCATTTTTTATTCTAAACCCTACGTTATTTCATTTTTAATAATGGTCTGATATTCTCTCTTCCTTACCTTTTTTCTTTTAATAATGGCCCATACTCTCTCTTCTTCCAGATACTTTTACAAGTAATAAATAAAGAAATATGCCTATATTTAAGTATTAATATTTTGTGCAGTTGTCTCTCCTGACCGCCTGCCAAGTTCACATTCACTTAACAATGTTTTTCTCTTACTTTTAGCTAACATTAGCCACAATGCAGACCTTGACTCAAACCAGTAACATCCTCTGAATACTTTTCCATTTTTATATTTTATTTTAATGATTTTAAAGCAAACCAATGCCAAACACAACAAGGTACAATACATATATAATGAATGAAAAAAGTGGAGGGGCAAAATATATAATTTGACCCACCCATATTCAAAGTGGAAACCCCTTCTGCTCCATGGGTTAGGCGCCTATGATACATTTTTGTAGCAGTAATCATTAAAGCTCAACAGGGAGTGCATAACACAATTACGGGTGCAATTAGGTAATAAGCTAAACTATAAATAAAGTATTACCACTTACAGTGGTAAATGAGAGCCCAGGATCATTGCCTTGCATTGCAGGTTGAATGCATTTCCGCCCTTTGCATGGCCAGAAAGAAAGAATCTTCTTTGCCATTTAGATGTATATTGCTGATTTTCATGTACTGTTGTAATAATAATAATAATAATAATAATAATAATAATAATAATAATAATAATAATATACCTGAAAATCTGGAATTCACAGTAAGCATGTCCTGGTATTTCTAGTAATTTATTTTTGTAAGATGGTCTGATAAAGACTGGAATCCTTTTGTTTACTCATCTATTGGTTGTACTATATCATCTAAGAAATCTACTGTACGTACTCCAGTGCCAGGCCAGTGTCATTACAATAAGTACATGTTATTTGAACAGAACTCTCCATTTAGTTCCGCCACTCATGCTCCTTATATTCAGACTGAAATACTCCAGGCTTATATAGTCTGTGCATACTGTCTCTATCTTATTTTGAACAGCATTGTCAGTTAAACTTCTTGAAGATAATACACATTTTTAACTATTATAACTAAAAAAGTTTTGTGTGCTTTTGTCATTCTCATTTTTTTTTTTTTTGTTGAGAATACACTTTAATTGTATGGCTGTAACGCAAAATAAATACATGACCTACTCAACACCTAACTGTATATGACTGATATTTCACTTAACTGTAATAATGAAGAACACAATCCAGTTGCTGTGCAAGTTTGGAGTACATTTACTGTAACTTTGTGTTGCAGCAGCCCAGAAGGCAGATAAACAACATTGCTGGTGACCCTTCATTCGAAAGCCATCATGTTCTAATGCCAACCTTCATTGCCGTGAGTGTGGTGCGTGAGTGTGATTGCATGGCATGACCAAGACCACCTCAGATAATGGTAGATCTCTGCAGGAACATCTTGTCACACTCGTCCTGATTAAAAACACTGATTGGCTCTGCGTCAGAAACGACATAAAAGTGTAACATTTCATCAGTCTCTTCACCAATATGCAGGCAGTAACATTGTGTTTCTGTTGTTGATTCTCAGTTTTAAAGAAAATATATCAAAACATACTCAGCTGAGCTATATTTGCAGAACTTGTTGTTCTATTGAGCATGTATGTGTATGTGTATATATATATATATATATATATATATATATATATATATATATATATATATATATATATATTTATATAAAGGAACTCAGTCAATTGATGTGTGGGGTGGCTTGGAACACTTTACAAGCACTCTTTCACATCTTCCACATCATGTGGGCAGTACTCTTTTTACACATCTTATGGGATAGAAGATATAAGCCCCAGCTGCAGGGAGCCACTTAATGCCTGATAATGTTAGATTCTGCCTTAATCTCAAAACCAAAAAAAGACTGATCTTGCAGAGCCACTTTTATCTCCAGCCTTGCACAGCAGGACACAGCATACTATCTGACAGTTTTTTACAAACCTTAGCTGTATTTCACTGTGTGTGGATATTAACAACTGCAGATACCATAATACACATGATACATGACTCATGTATCATAGCGGACCTGGCGACTACAGGGATAACATTCTGTAGGAGTCAGCCTGCTAGGTGGCTGGTGGAGGAGAACAAGATACACCTAGTTCCAAGGTGTAGAAAAGGGGCAGCCTCTCCAATGGTCAGGACAATGTTCCTGGGAGAGAGGAGAGGGCACTAATGCTGAATAAAAGCCTTCACCTTTCTGTACATTTTTCATCAGATTACGCAGAGCTGTTTGCTGCCTTTTGGCTGCCAAGGACTGGTCAAGCATGGGACTGGCTCCCTTCTTAATTGGGGAAGCACAAGCTGTTTATCATGCCCTGAGCAACAACAGTGCTGTTGACTACTCCCAGGTGAAAGCTATAATGGATCACCTCGGGATTACCCCCAAAACTCATCGGCTGCATTTTAGATCCCTCAAAATGGGTCTGAGGGAAAGACTGTGGCTGGTAGCCCAGAATGGCTGCAGCCTGATGCTCACACTGTGACAAAGTTTACGGAAGCTCTGTACATTGAGCAGTTCTTGTATATAATAGAGTATTATGTGTTCATGGGTCTGAAAACATCAGCCTACCACATTACTGCAGGCAGTCAAGTTGGCTAAGGCCTTTCTGGCATCGCCTGTGTCCATGGCAAAGTAAGAGAGTGTCCAACTGTGAGAGTTAGGTTGCAAATCGGTAAGAAAATGGCATATGTAGCCGTGGCCATAACCAGCCATCTGTCATACCCCATCATTTTGGGACGAGACTGGCCCCACTTCTCCAAATGGTTGCAGAGAAAGGAGGAGGCATTTTTCGGTCTGTGCCACAATGTAAGAAATAGCGCAGGACTGCTAAGTCTGAGGGCACTATGGATTAAATAGATAAAACTGTCAGTGTCTTAATATCCAAAAGTTTTTCAAAGGGGGTGGGAGTGCAAACTAGATCAACTGATTTTCATCCCTGTTGTATCATGCAAGCAAATACCAGGACCGGGGCAAGTAGTGCGGCAATTGTTGGTACCTAGAAGGTTCCAATCCTGGTCAATTGATATTTGGGGAGAGACAAGACCTGGGAATGTTTGACCACCTGATTCTTTTGGCCCAGGATATACCAGGATGTGTATAAGTCTTGAGCCCTGTGCCCCAAATGCCAGTTGGTGGCTCCACGGTGGGTGGCCCTGGCTCCTATGATTCATCATAATTGATCAGGGTACCAACTTTATGTCAGCTTTGTTTCAACAGATGTCTAGGGCTCTCAACATCACCTCTATCTGAACTTTGGTTTACCACCTACAGACTGATGGTTTGGTGGAAAGATTTAATCAGACTTTAAAACACATGCTCCATCTATTTGTAAGTAACCACGCAAAGAATTGGGCAAAGTTGCTTCCCTTCCTGCTCTTTGCTGTCAGGGAGCTACCTCAGACCAGCACCAGATGTTTACCTTTTGAGTTGTTGTATGGTCACCAGCCATGGGGTATTATCATTCTGATTAGGTAAGGGTGGAAGGAGCAGCCTGCCCAAGGTAATAGCATGGTAAAGTATGTGCTCCAGCTGCGGGAACACCTGCAGTCGGGGGCACAACTGGCAACAGACCATTTACAGATGGAACAAAAAGAGCAGTGTCACAATTATAATACAGGAGCCCACAGTCATGTGTTCAATGCTGAGGATAACTTGTGATTGTTACTGCCTATGTTTGATTGTAAATTGTTTGCAAAATGGCAGGGTCCCTTCAAGTTTATTAGGAAGATTGGGCAAGTAAATTATGAGGTCAAGTAACCAGATTGCTGCTGACTGACCCAAATTTATCACATAAATCTCTTTCATTAATCACATGTTCCAGTTGATGCTTGCATTATAAGGGGCTCTGGGGGTGCTCTTGAGGTGTCATGTGTGCTTATGTGATTAAATACAGTATCCAAGGTGAATAATCGATTCTTTTGAGAAGCCATTAGAAAAGGAGTGGAAGTGATTGGCATGGTATGGAATACTTACTGTGCCAAAACTAATGGAGAAATGTCACTGTAACAGGGAGAGATCTGTGCTGACTCTGCTGGCGTGTTCACGGGCTGCAGAAAGAGGGCGGCAGTCGCCCAACAGCAGTCTGTGAGTCATGGCAATGACACGGGGAGGTGGGAAAGGGTGTGTGTGGACTTTCCCCCTCTCTGAATGGCTGGGAGGCGGGTCTTGGGTGATTGTTGGTCCTATAAAATAACGCTCTGTTGTTTCCTCAGGTCTGCCCACTTAGACGCACCAAGAGTGCGGAAGCTTTGATTCAGGACCGGGAATCAGCCGGGAGAAATAAATTCATAGCGAGTATAAGAGAGAGAGCGGGGAACCCTTGGGCAGACCCTGGTCTATTGTAAAAGAGCAGGCTAGATAGCCGAGAGAGTAGGACGGTGATCCGGGTCGTGCGGGTAGCAGCGACCGGGATAACACTGCCGAGTGCAGCACCTTTTATTTGTAGTTTTATTACTGTTTTATTTTCCCTTGTTCTTTTCGCCTTCTGTTTTCATTATTATTTCTTGGAGCACCTGCGAGTGCATTTGCTGTTTGTGTACCAGCTGTGGTATTTCCGTGGTGCTGTCTATCATCGTTGATAGGCAGCCCACGGTCAACAGTGCCCTCTGCAGGAGAGAAATAAGAATCCGTTTAAAATAAAACTGGGCACCTGTGTGGTGTTTCCAAATACACCTGTCTGTCTCCTGGTCAGTGAATTACCCACACCCCTTCCACAGTCACTAATTGTGTTTTTTTGGTCCGTCTATCGCAGTCAAACTCTTATTCAAAAATGAATACACAAATCACATGAAAATACAAGGGTGAAAAGTGTTTATAATTCCATTGTGAGTTAATTTTCCTAACTGAGATTGAAGGGGGAATCAAGTCGTTAGGTGCATGTCTCTTTTAAGTTAACTGATGATACCATGCTAATAAGCTTAATGGTTTCATCAAGACTTTGGTTGGTTTAATTTTATTTGTTGTAAAGCAGTTCCTGAGATAAGGGCCATCTCAGATGACCTTAACGTGGAGGATTGCAGAAGAGTGTCAGACCACTGAACTTGTGAGGTTATTAAATATACCCTGCTGTATAAAAACTGGTATACAGAACAGTGTCATAATAATAACCATGCTAATAGTAATAACGAAAACAATGACATTGTTTATCCTTTGTTCTCTGCTTCTGTTTTATTGTCTTCCCTGTCTCTCTGTTATTCTCTGTAGCCCACAGCAGTGCTATGTTAAACTTGAAGCCCTGCTTTGTTTTGATTTGTTTACGTTTATCTGTTTAACTGGGGGTAATCTGAGCCCCAGTACTGCCATTTCCTCTCCTAATGGATCATGGTGTGCTATCAGGACAGGTCTGGAGGCACTAGTGGGGATGTACAGCTATGAGGGAAAAGTCATTGCCCTGTTTGCAGTAAATAAAGACAGGGAGAGGATTGGGAATGTCTTTTTTTGTTTGTGTGGCCTTTTAAGAACCATGAAAAAATACCATCAATTTGAAGAGGCAGTCTGAACCCCAAGATAAGCAATCGAACCGTGTGGAAAGGTGTCTTGAGCACTTCCCAATTCAAGTGATGAATAAACTATTAAGCCCATGCATGCTGTGTCTTTAATGCAGGAGTCTCTCTGGTGCCCTAAATAGAAGGTAAGTCCTCCATTGTGTATGCGTCTGTGACAGAGTTGCCAATGGTCATGCAGGCAATATTAGGAGTCACACACAACAATTACTGTTGAGCACCGGGTGGCATGCTTTTGTTTATCAATAATAAAAGAAAATAAACAAAATACAAGTCACCTCTTATCAGGGATAAGCACTCTTTGATGCCTAGCTCGCCGAGGACACAAGTTCTTGCCCTTGAACTGATTTCATCAGTCCACTTGCGTTTTTATTCATGTGGTCAGGTTAGACTGCCAATTAATTATCCAGTCTAACATGACCACATCCTGCACATGTTTTTTCATTCCGCTCCAATCTTATTGACAGGAGTCGCCAAATACATACTGTCAGTTTCTATTGAAGTTACAAGTTAATACATTTCCAAATATCCTTTACACTCAGCTGTTCGTTTTATTCAAATTGTTCTTCCCTGGGGGGGGGGGGGGGGGGGTTCTCCAAAATATTTAGCACAAACAGGAAATTCATATTAAGGGAATGTGTATTACAATAAGTAATTTACAATAAGTGACTGCTAAATTTGGCCGGGGGACCCGGGACCATGTAGAAATCAATTTAATTTAAGGAGAATGGACTTTTAGATTTGCCTGAAGAACTTTTTCATTTAAAACAATGTGTTCGAAATGGAGGATCCTGAAATGAGCATCCTGAGCATCATCCTGTTTTCTGATGCTGTTGTACAGAACTACTAAGTGCTATTACTGCCTTTGTTCCCCTTAATGTTTTATATTCTACTAGTAAAACAAATAAACAAAAAAATGCATTTAGCCAAACTACAAACAAAGGCTTTGTCTTTTGTGTTATTACTTCTGTGTTAGAGTTTAAATCAAATGCCCAATGTGTCCAATTACATTCCCACATATTTAAAACAGTCCACAGTTTCAACAAGATATGTATTACTTATAAACCATGTTGAAATAGTTTTGAAAACCCCATACAAAGTACAATTATAGTACCTAAAGCTTAACAAAATAATTGGAGTAAGTCTTACTTAATATGTTTTACCATCAAGCTGCAAATGTTTTGATATTGGTGAACAAAAAATGTCTTTTGTACTGTTTTCAAATGCTGATTATAAAGGAACACAGTCGATATTGCATATACACAAGTTGCATCTATCTGGAAGTTTGTGTTTCATTTTTGATTTTTTTTTTTATACCATAACCCTTCTTGAGCATACCGTTAGTTTAAAAATATATACTTCTCAATAAGAAAAAAAAAAAAAAAAAAAAACTCAAAACATGCCTGACATTCATTTCCTTTGAAAGAAGCTGAATTCCAAGACGCTTCACCATCCAGTACCAATCGCTGGTTTTGCTTAAACTGACATGTTTTCAAAGTAGACTGCATTCCTTTATGCGACCTCTTGAAGCAGAATGCAGTAAACGGGAAGTGCATTGAAGGAGTGATCAATACATTTTCTTCATTAATTGCTTTAATAAAAATACAATACAAAAAAATTATATCACCCGTACCTTAATGTATGCTTGTTTCATATAGGAACATGTGAGACCTGGGAAATGATGGCAATACATATCAGGTACAATTTACTGGAATGTTTTTGTTAGCTCTCTGTACTTTATATAAGTAGTTAAGTAATACCCTTACCCGCCAATACATTTCTGAACCCATGTCTGGCCCCGTCAGTCACAGTTCTGCAATCAGACAGCACACCCTATACTTTGACTGCTTGAGATCTGTTATTAGGTAAGCCTGGGAACGTTTAACTGCTGCAGGCAACAACCAAAAGCGGTGATTGACCAACTCTAAGACCTTTGTAAGGAAGTGAACTGACCCAAATCCTGAAGAAGGCTCTCTTCAGTAAGGGGCAGTTGTTATTGATCACTGTACTATAAAGCCTGTCTGAGTGGATGACATTACGTTATTCACATTTATGTAGTTTGTCAAGTGATTGGTGGAATACTGAATCACGCTTTGATAGATCCGGTACACCACACAACACAACTGATTTGAGGGGACATGGTTGGAAGTTAAAAAATAAATAAAATCATGGTCACTCCCAAAAAACTAACCAACCTTATATGCTGGTATGTTTATAAGGGTGTCCTCTTGACAATGTTTACTGCATAATGTTTTGTTGCTGAGGATATGGTGAGGAGCATTTGAGAATAATATTTTTAAATTTAACCAAACAGGGTTTAATTTATTGTATAAAACAATAAATTAGTAGTCCAATATAGAACTGTAGTCCAATATAGAAATTGATGAAGCACATAGGAATTTCATAGACTACTGTAGGCACTGGTATATCTTCAATACTATATTTTGCAGTTCTTCAGGACTTGCAAGAAAATCTTCAGAAAGTGGACACTGAAGATGGCTGAAGAAAGTAAAAAAAAAAAATGAAACCCACAACAAAGAACAGGACCTCCTGATCTCTGATATATATATATATATATATATATATATATATATATATATAGAGAGAGAGAGAGAGAGAGAGAGAGAGAGAGAGAGAGAGAGAGAGAGAGAGAGAGAGAGAGAGAGAGAGATACAGTATAATTAGGGAAATCAAACGAAATTTTAGATTTCAGCAAACAAAATCCAAAATAGACTATTACATTTAGATTTTAACTACCAACATATCTGAAATCAAAATGCCCCCAAAAATGTGTTTTGCTCATGTAATATTTAGTTTTAACACACCACCTCTCACTGTGGGCAGATTGGAAAGGATGACATGGTACGGGCAGTTCTGCCAATGCAGATAAATGCATATATGTCACTTTTAAAGGCATGGGTTTTGCTTACTATGTATTAGAACACAATTATTAAAGCCTTGTTTAAAATGTGATATATTACTATATTAAGATGTAATGTTGTTATCTCTGTTGCAATCATTTTTACAATACATTTTTTATGTTAAAAAGCCCTTGTATCATAAGCTTCTTTCACACTGGCAAACAAGTTGCTTCCGGAGCACTGATATGTGCATTGTGTAGTGTCTGTCACCCATGTCAACGCTGCTTTATCAAAAACAGTGTGAAATCACGTAACCGACCCACATGACATGGGGTCCAGACCAGGGTAGAGCATGTCAGTGTGAAAGGGGCTTTAGAGGCAGAACAGAGTGAAGCTCCCTACGATCACCATTGTAAAATGATGCGCTTGCCAATTTTCCAAGCAGGGATTATATTTCCGCCCAACTGTCTAAAATGCCAACCATGATAGGCTTTTGGTTTAACTGATGACACATTATAGACACATTCAATAGCAAATTGTGAAGTCTCACTTCGGTGCTGATTGGTATAGATTTTCACATCTTAGAGTAAAGGCAAGAAATACATTTTGTTCACCTTTCTGTATGTCCTTTGTTTAAGGGCCTACAAAGTCATAAAGCTTAGACTCTAATTTTCATTGATTATACAAACATGAATCAAAGTCGGTTCCACAGACCAACAGCATCGCTAAAAAAGAAAAATAAATTGCACATAGTATGTATCTTTCAATTAGTAAGCGATACTTAAATGTGTATTTTCAACTTTAAATTAATATTTTCTAAAATTATGTTTTTTACAATGAAATAAAACAAAAAACGTCAAAGTATAAGTATTGTGATTATTATTATGTTGACTGGATCATTCATACTTCTGAAAAAAAAAATGAAATCTGAAAAGATTGTGCTTTACTGAATAGTATTCAATTATATGACGAGTTGAAAAGTGCAAAGTTCATGAGCAACACAGCAGAACTCTTCATAAGAGCAGAACTCACCAGATCCCCGGTTTACCACCCTAATATAATTGCATTTTTTATTTATTTTTTGCCTGCTGTTTGGTACATTGGAAGAAAATCCATAGATATATTATTTTATGTGTTAAACTGAAGGTACATATTGTTTGATTGTTTGTTTGTTTTGGTCTGAACTGAAAAAAAGAGTCTTATGTTTTGCCCGAATTCAAGGACTGCTGTTATAATTCAGATTGTTGTTATACAGTTCAGATAATCACAGTGTCCAAAGTTTGACGCTCATGTGTGCTCAAGATCATTTGCGTCAAATCAATTTTTAATAGCAGCATTTTACCTGAAAACCAAATCTGGAACAGAATTTAATATTGGCATTGCTTTCATCAAATTTCTTGAATTGTTTTGGCACAGGACCTTCCATGAAAATGTTTTCACTAAGCCCTAGGATAGGTCTATGGTCCATTAGATACCATTCACCTGAGAAAAAATGTGCTCTGTTTGTTTAACATTTCACCTTAACCTCACTTCTTGTCTAAATATTTTAAGTGATATGGCTACATGATCAGAGCTGCCTATGGTAGTAAAACAAAGACTGAGTTGTTTCGTTAGCTCATGAATAAGCATGTGCCTACTCAAAGTTCAGTAGCTGGGATAAGCTAGAAGCAAGTGATTGTACAATTAGCTTGGGATAACAAGGTAAGCTTAAACACATTAATAAAGCAGAGGCCTCTTCAATTTCTGTACATAAAATGTATAGGCTATTGGCATCAAAGTAAGGACAAAGAACAAGCAGTGCACTGTGTTTTCAATGGGCCATAAGGTAAGACAAGCCCTGTCAATGTTCTTAACAATTTGTAACTGATTAGACCATATCTTTCCTTTGGAAAGGTCAAAGATTAAATGGCCATTGGGCAGGACTTGCACCTTCTGTAAAAAGGCTAGTACATAACAAAACGAAGGGGTCCATTGTTAGCTTCATATGTGGTCTTTCTGACTTAGGAAACACTCTGTCTTTCAATATCTTATTTGTCTCCACACACTAAATGGCACACACTAGTAATACTTAATCGAATGAAACACTTCTAATCCAAGGCACTCTTAGCAGGCATTCACAAATTATAAAATTACCTTGTGATTCAATTCATAAGAACATAAGAACATGAGAAAGTTTACAAACGAGAGGAGGCCATTCGACCCATCTTGCTCGTTTGGTTGTTAGTAGCTTATTCATGCCAGAATCTCATCAAGCAGCTTCTTGAAGGATCCCAGTGTGTCAGCTTCAACAACATTAATAGGGAGTTGGTTCTAGACCCTCATAATTCTATGTTTAAAAAAATGCCTCTTATTTTCTGTCCTGAATGCCTCTTTATCTAATCTCCATTTGTGACCCCTGGTCCTTGTTTCTTTTTTCAGGTCGAAAAAGTCCCTTGGGTCGATACCTTGTCAATACCTTTTAGAATTTTGAATGCTTGAATCAGGTCGCCATGTAGTCTTCTTTGTTCAAAACTGAATAGATTCAATTCTTTTAGCCTGTCTGCATATGGCATGCCATTTAAATCTGGAATAATTCTGGTTGCTCTTCTTTGCACTCTTTCTAGAGCAGCAGTATCCTTTTGTAGCGAGGTTACCAGAACTGAACCCAGTATTCTAGATGAGGTATACTAATGCATTATAACATTACTTCCCTTGATTTAAATTCAACACTTTTCATTATATATCTGAGCATCTTGTTGGCCTTTTTTATAGCTTCCCCACATTGTCTAGATGCATACATTTTTGAGTCAACATAAACTCCTAGGTCATTTTCATAGATTCCTTCTTCAATTTCAGTATCTCCCATATGATATTTATAATGCACATTTTTATTGCCTGTGTGCAGTACCTTACACTTTTCTCTATGAAATGTCATTTGCCTTGTGTCTGCCCAGTTCTCAATCATGTCTAGATCATTTTGAATGATCTTTGCTGCTGCAAGTGTTTGCCATGTCTCCTATTTTTGTGTCGTCTGCAAATTTAATAAGTCTGCTTACTATACCAGAATCTAAGTCATTAATGTAGATTAGAAATAGCAGAGAACCTAATACTGATCCCTATGGTAGTCCACTGGTTACCTCGCTCCATTTTGAGGTTTCTCCTCTAATTAGTACTTTCTGTTTTCTGCATGATAACCACTCCCTCATTTAGTTTCGGAATTAATCTTTTATGCAGGACTGTCAAAAGCTTTCTGGAAATCTAAATAAACCACGTCATATGCTTTGGAATTATCCATTGTCGATGTTGCATCCTCAAAAGAAGTCAAGTAGGTTAGGTAGACACAATCTCCCTTTCCTAAAACCATGACTGTCTCCCAGGATACTGTTACCATATGGGTCATTTTCCATTTTGGATCTTGTTATAGTTTCGATAAGTTTACATATAATAGAAGTCAGGCATATTGCTCTGTAGTTACCTGGTTCAGTTTTGTTTCCCTTTTTGTGGATCAGTGTTACATTTGTAATTCTTCAGTCTGTCGGTACAACCCCTGTGTCAAGAGATTGTTGTATGATCATGGCTAGTGGTTTTTAAATAACTTCTTTAATTTCTTTGAATACTGTTGGGAGGGTCTCATCCGGCCCAGGGGATTTGTTTATTTTAAGAGTTCCTAGTCCCTTTAACACTTCTGTCTCGGTTATGCTAAAGAAATTTTTGGTTGACATGTGGGGCATGTTGTCCGTATCCTCCTTTGTAAAAAACTTGTGAAAAGTAATAATTTAATATATTTGCTATTTTTTTCTTTGTCTCTGATTTTGGCATTTGTATCTCTTAGACATTTAACCTCCTCTTTGAATGTTCTCTTGCTGTTATAATATTGAAAAACATTTTGGAATTGGTTTTAGCCCCCTTAGCAAAGTTCATTTCTATCTATCTCTTGTCCTTTCTAACTTCCTTCTTGACGTTTGTAGGTTCCAAGTACACTTTCTTTGTTTTTGGTCCCTTTTAAATGCTCTGTAAAGTGTCTTTTTCACTGAATATTTTTTTTAATTGATCTATTAAACCATTTGGGCAATTTTGTTTTAGATTTAGATTTTACTACTTTTGGGATGTAATTGTTTTGCGCCTTTAGTACTACATTTTTTTAAAATTGGCCATCTGCAAGGAGAGTGTAATGTGTGCATTTTTCAACTAGGAAAATATAAAGCCTACAAAATTATGACAATAGATATTTGGTAAGGTTTGCTGGATGTACTTTAAAGATGAATAATAATAATAATAATAATAATAATAATAATAATAATAATAATAATAATACCATCATTCATTTTAAATAATTTGTTCTTTAACATATTCAATGACATACTCACTGCCATTGAAATTTTGGCTTTTTTTCTCAAAGTAAAAATGCTGTACTGGCTTTGGATAGAAGATACATAATTGTAATCTCAACACTTCTTGATGATCTGTTTATGTGGATTACAGGATGTGGGCCTTAAAATACTGAACATTTGATCCTTTGACGTTAGTTTTTTTTTTTTTTTTGTACACATAATCCTGGTGGAGCTTATTAATTGAACAGTTGGGTTTGTTACACTGTCTAGACAGAGGTCAACGATTGTTTCATTAGAGATACAATCAAAAGTCCAATTAAATAATCATCACATTAAACACACATCACAACGCAGCTGTGGGCACCCAGTTTCTGTAGAAGCATTCATTCTGATGGTGTATCCCACTTTAAAAGCAGTTAAGACAATGTAAGGCCTTTCACCCTGCAACGGTACCAGTAGTAAGTAGCAGACTCCCTGCTGTTCAGTGCAGCATGCTGAACAGTAGGGGGTTGCTCTCTGTTTGTTTAAATCTCACAGGAATCACATTAAAGCCCTGAGTCCTCTCATTTAGGCCTTCTGAGAAGACACAAAGAGCAACCCTGGGAAGCGGCATGTTGCAAGGGACACCACTTTATATCCGAAGGGACACAGGCCTGCTTGTTCGTGCTCTGGGACGTGTCAACTTGTTGGATGACCCCTTTCGTCAAACCCATTCAGCAGAGCAAATAGAGAGGCATTTTAATTGGTGTTGGGCAAACAGATTTTGTCACAAAGTTGCAAAGAAAGTTAAGTAGCTGAATGTTCACATTGTCCAACCCCTGACCCAGGCTGAGGGGCCATTCCGAGACATCATTATGCTCCATTACTTTGATTAATCATCCCTGACTCCTCTTCACTCTGCAGGGGAAACCAGGACAGCAATTAAAAGCAATATTCTGATAATAACTCTCTGAATAAATACAAAATGAGACCTTTTCTCTGCAGACAATGATATGATAGTGGTGAGGGTGCAATTTGGCACAAGAAGCACAGTCTGGAAGGAAACATTCATTTGTTTGTTTTTGTTTGTTTTTTGTTTTTTTATGGAATCATTTGGCATTGTTTGTTTGGAGATCTGCCAAAATGATAAAATGACTGTTGGGCTTATGAAAACATATCTTGAAACAGACACAGGACACCACTTTAGACCTCAGGTGAAAGGTCTGAAATGTTTTCTTGTATTTCCTCAGTCTCTTATCAGACATTGAAACAAAACCTGAAACACTTTAATCTTATATGGTTAGGTCCTTCTAATTTTCTATGCAGGCTTCTTAAAGTTGGGACTATTTGAAGATGCTAAGGTAACCTTTTGGTATTAGATTGGGGGTGACATATTCAATGTGAAATGATACAATATAACAACAGGATTTCCAATAGAAAGGTCAATGTGCACAGGTTTAAATTTGCAACCTCCAATACAACAAGCCAGTGTTCAATACATTGACATTTTATACCTGTGCAAGACATCTGTATACCAAACTTGACTGATTTTTGACCTGCAATCAGTGTTCTGTTATTAATAAATCTGTATAAAAAATCCATTGTCTATCTCATGATTACCACAGTTGCAGAGTGGAGAAAAATTAGTTACACACTCCTAGTGATAATTTCTAAAACCACTCTCTTCGGATTCGTTCAGTAGCAGCCCTGTGGTCAAAAAGAACAGTCTAAGCAGAAGCAGTTTATACAACTATTACAAAAACCACTGGGCTATAAACAGGTAAGAATGGAATAATACAAAAATGTAGTAGTGAATGGCATAAATGCTTTTATTCACATGGTGGATACAATTATCAGATTCAAAATGTTGAAATCTTCCTGGCTATAAATCAGAAAGCACTGAGATGTAAATGAACTCCAGACCTCTTAACAAAAAAGAGTCGTAATGTATCTTAAGTTGGTATGTTATGTAATGCAAACCTGTACCAATCCAGACTATATCCTAATTCTATTACTTTCCTTGTTTTCTGAAGTATCATTTACTGCACAGTACAGAACTCAAATGGAAAAAATACAGAAGCACAGGGAAAATGATTCAATTTCTGTACAGTAAAAAAAAGATACCTCACATTATGGTAAGCTAATGCCATACATATTTTACTATGAGCAGTGAAACTTTTTATGTGACGCGGAATGCAGCAGATGTTTTTTTGCTTTTTTTATTTCCCAAGCATTTTTCAAGCATGGTCTCACATTTGAGCCCTAGAACCCCCAAACTGTAGAACATACCAAACACATTACAAACTCCAAATTCTGTCTGTTGTAAAAATTGTATAAATGTTGAACTAGCCAGAAGGAATAGCCTGTTCATCAAATTCCTTATTAGACACACTCACTGCGATGTGGAACAAAAAAAAAGCTAAGAACTTCTAATGCAGCCATAAAATGTTTAGTTCGGCTGCACTAAACAGTGAGTAAACAATTTATATGTGGTGTATAGTTAATTAAAATACATGTGTCCCTGTTTGGGTGCCTAAATTCTCTAAATTGTTAGTAGGGACTTGTTTTTTTAAATCTTTTTTTTACCATCTTAAACAATATCTGTTGCAGTGTGTATTGCTGTTTACAGTAACTTTTAGATTTGTTTTATAACATAAAAAAGTGAAGAAGATGGGTCAAAATTGTATTTGAAATGCAGCAGTACCTCAGAATAGGTTTTATATTTTCCTTTCTTCCTAAGGCATTCTACTGACCAATATTTAGGATTATTCATCCAAAATAATTGAGGTGACTAGGACTAAAGAATAATAGCGAATTTGACAATGTATACTTATTTTGTTATTTTCATTACCTGTTCAATCACCTTGGAAACTTAGTTGTAATTCTAAAAAGAGTAAACACCCATAATCAAATATGTAATAATTGAACCATATAAATACTAACTTCATCTTTGACCCTTATTGTTTGTCGTTCGTTTGGTTATGTATCACTACAGGTCGTGTCAATGCTGTGTTTTACCTTCACATTATGAATTTGACTTTTTAAATCATAGATCCAGTTCCAGGATTTGTCAGGGAAACATCATGACAGGAATTGTCTAACACCACATCCATTTTACAAACGTCTCAATTTTTTTATTTTTCAGAAGTCCTTCATTCCAGTCACTCAGTTGCCAAACGTTCCTGGTACCGATAAACTAATGCTCAAAACACACAAAGGTAGGAACGTTCATTTAGTACTGCTAGGACGAACACAGGAGTTTTGTGTTTGAATATTTGCTCATAATTAAAATATTAATTTGCATATTGGTTAATTTTCAAAAAGTAATAATAAATATTATATTGCTCAGAACATTATTTTACAGCAAGACGTTACAACATGTAACACGTAAAAGTAGAAAAATATCCCAGGAGTAAAGAATACGTTGTTTAAGCCTTACTTTACCCCAGTGAATTAACTACAAAACAAAGGTTACCAGATAGCAGTTTAAATTAAGCATTTAGTTTATTCCCAAAATAAATAATGCATACATTTGACACTGAATTTTATTTATTTATTCCTTTTTTTTTATTTCTTGCCATAGCCGTTTCTTCACAGTAAACAATGGCCACACGTTTTCATAAAGTAATAAGAGGTTTATTTGTGCCTTGTTGTAGCTGAAGAAGCAAAGGAAAACTGAAATTTTACTTTAAACGCTTCAAATAAAACAAATGTGGAAATGGCATTGTAAAATGTGGCGAAAAAAACTTACCATTTTGGTTCTCATTCATTACATTCCACATAATAGAGTCACAACAAAAAATATATAATATATACAATCTATATAAAAATCACTACACAACATTTCCAGCAAGTTGGGCATTATTTAAGTGAGGCACTTCAGAATGACGTGCTTGCCTTATTTCTGTCCCATGAGATTCTGACTCGCTCTAAAGCAGAGTTGTTAAACTCAGTTTTACCAAGGGCCATATCTTAATTTAACGTTTGAGTCGCGGGCCACAAAATGCATACCTTTTACATATACACATGCATTTTAATAAGTGACATAGAAAACACATGTTTATAATCACAGTTTTTAATACATCCACATGTAAGTTATATATGACTTATTAATATAAAACACATGTTACCTATCTTACCTAGTTGCTGTCCTGTGCATTCTCATTTACTGAAGAAATCTGGTACATCTTTTGTGAGACAAGCTTGTTAGTATCAGGATTCATGTTTTGTGCTGAAATGATCTTTAGCACGGAGTTTAGATGCTTGTCATTCAGGTGAGATCTTTGAGCGGATTTATTAATCTTCATCAGTGAAAACAGCTGTTTGCAGAAGTATGTACTGCCAAACATTGACATGACGCGTGCAGCCTGAATGCGAAGCTGTGGGAATGTGGCTGGAAGGAACGGGTAAAACTGCTCAGCCGAGACAGAATGTAACTTAGCCTTCAGTGCGCTATTGCACTGCAATTCAATAAATCCCATTTAGATGTCTTTTGGTGCAGTTTCCACATCTACGCCAAATGGATTTGAAAAAAGCTGAAACTGGAACTGCTGCTTGCGAAAATCTGAAAAACGGTGCAGCAAACGCAATACCAGGAAAAATAACATCTGCCACAGAATCACATACCACGTGGCACGTTAGGAAATGGGAAAGGTTTCCTTGCTGCGTGTCTTTCCCACACTTAACTTTAGCTGAAGTGCCTTAACACCATCATATATTTCAGTTATGACTTGTACAGCCTTGCAGTTTCACATTTAAATTGTTGAGCTGTTTGGTTATATCGCAGAGAAATCTCAAATCACACAACCACTTTGCATCTGAAAGCTGTCTAATTTCTTTCCCTTTATTGTGCATGAAAATTTCTATTTCTTGACCGAATTCAAAGAATCTTGTAAGTACTGCACCACGGCTAAGCCAGCTAACTTCAGTGTGGTGTGGCAAATCACTATATTGAGCATTAAGCTCGTCAAGCAACTTTTGGAATTGCTGGTGATTCAAACCTTTCACCCTGATGAAATTTATCATTTTCACAACCGTGACCATTATGTGATCCATTTTCAGCACCTTCCCACACAGCGCGTGCTGGTGTAGAATATAGTGGTACATTATAAGTGTCGTTGGACAATTCACCTGAAGTTTTTTGCATACCAAATTCAATAAGCCCATTTTTTTTCACCACACATGGGACACGCTCCATCTGTTGTTGTCAATCCAACTAATTTCTCCCACTGTAATTTCATGTTGCATGCACACTTCTCAAGCTGTTAAAATATATTGTTTGCTATGCTAGTCTGATGCATAGCTGCAACATCCAAAATCTTTGGGGTAATAGTGATAGATAACGCAGCGTTATCAGTAATATCTGTGCTCTCGTCAACAGCAAGAGAAAAGGCTACAAAATCGCTTGCTTTTTCAATGAGCTCTCTTGAAGATCAGTAGCCAGGTCATTCACTCTTTCAACCACGGTATTTCTTGAAAGACTGACATTGGAAAACACATGCTTTTTCTCAGGACAGAATATTTCTGTGACTTTAAGCATGCAGTCTTTTACAAAAGCACCCTCAGAAAAGTGATTTGACAATTTTGCTATTAGCTCTGACACAAGGTAACTTGCCTTTACTGCTGCATCACTTTAAACATGTTCTGCTGTAAATCAAGGGTTCTTTTTAATTCAGCCAGCTTTTCTTGCCTTTGCTTTCCTTCAAATTCGGTATATTTTTGTTTAGTTTCATTTTATAGTGGTGCCTTAAACTGAATTTTCATCACCGCAATACTTCCCTTACATACCAAGCAAAAGGGGTTTTCTTGCTGCTTTACAAATAAATATTCAAACTCCCACCTTTCCTGAAATAATCTGGCTTCCTTAACGATATTTCTTTTCTTTGACATTTTGAAAGTTATATTATCATTCTGAATAATGAATAAACTTTGCGGGGGGTGGATAAAGTACCTCCAAGGGCAGTATTTTGCCCGCGGTCCTTGAGTTTGACACCCCTGCTCTAAAGCAACGTGTTTTTGACCCAGATGGCCTCGCACCTGTCACCTTGTGTTTTCCCAAGAACCATACGGGTTAATTCTATAAGGTGGTGGAGCCTTGGAGGTTTGTCCTTTTTGGGGGGTGGTGGTCCAAAGCGTCACTTTTCCTGCCTACTGGCATTAGACATTCATAGATCCAATGGGCAAGGCCATGGGCCATGGGTCAGACTCAAATATCAATGCAACCATTCATAGGCATGTTTCTGTCAAATCAATAAACTGTTCGTTCATTCCATTGGCATGTCTCCTTTCTGAATGCATATTACATGTATGCTTGGTATTTCTTTTAAATAAGCCTTGTCTCAAAAACATGGATAGAATATCTTTGAACATGGTGTGTGTTCAGTGCTGTATTGCTTTTACATTTGCTGTAGAAGATCAGACACTGTTTATATGGTCATTTCTGTTTAGAATGGAAGTCCATCACTTAAAGACATTTGCCTTTTAAATATAATCTCTGACTCAGAGGTTTTTTTTCCCCTCAGATAAGGGCTTTGGAAGGACATTTATCACTGTTAAAGTTGTGTTGAATAAAGTGTTTACATGAGGTCAGTGGCAAACTCTATACAGGCATTCCACTTCTGTATTAGCAGATTACTATACATCAGACACAGTAGCATAACATCAGCTCAGGTCTGTTTTGGCAGGTTGTGAAGACCTGCAGCTGGTCAACCTGCACATTTTCTTAAAGCAACCTCCACAGCCACCAATGTGAAGTAGAAATTAATTCATTACATTTGCAACAGGACGGAGAATGGGCGTGAACCAGCAACTCTGTGCACCGCAAGCAAGTGTCTTAACCACAATGCAAAAGATCTAGGCTTGTCTGCATTCATGCTTTTAGAGCTTTTAACCTCATCTCATCTCACTAACAGGGCAGAATCTGTAACAGCAGTGTATCACACAACACAGACTGTTACACATGCAAAACCTAGCTCAGCCACTGACTCATTGTGTGACCCTGAGCAAGTCACTTAACTTGTGAGATGCTCTCAGGTGAGATGTTGTTGTAAGTGATTCTGCAGCTGATGCATAGTTCACACACCCTAGTCTTGTATCTTGTAAAGCGCTTTATGATGGTGGTCCACCGTGAAAGGTGCTATATATGAATCATCTACCAGATATTCTGTCATGTCCACATGGGTAATAAACTTCTAATCACAATTTATGTAAAACAATAATAATTAAATCAAAATGATATAACCAGAGTGTTTCATAATCATGGTCTGGTTCAGCTGTTAGGTCTCAAAGTTTTTCTGTACTATATTTTTTTTCTAAAAAATAAATAAATAAAAAGGTGATGGATTAACAATGACTGAAGTGCTCCATTTATCCTTATCTCAGGATCAGCTTGGAGAGCAGTGTTGGCCTCCTGACACATAGACATTGTCAGACAACATTGGTATGAAGAGACCATCCCTTGCTGGAATAAGTTTAAAGTGATGTAGAACATATTGCTTTAATAATACAATCACTACTTGGGCTGTCTGTTTTATTGTTTATTTAAAAACTAATAATAGTAATAACAAAGATAATAGAACATCCAGCATTTACTCATTGATTTCTTCTGGCTAAATAGTGAGAGCTCAGAGCTGAGTGTACATACAGGTAACATAAACACAGTCCTGCTAAACCATGCCTGCTTACATGCATGCCATAGAAAAGAGAACATCGAGAAGCTTTTTGCTGGGCAGTCACCGAACAGCAAGGAAAAACAGAACCTGTGCTTGTTTAATAGATAACTATTTTACTGGGACTGGAACCAATAATACATAGTGAGAAAGAAGTCTACCTTCTCTGCAATACCAGTCTTACTCACACAAGCAAAATACATTTCACTGTAGCTGAAACAATAAACTATAAAAATAACCATATCGTTATAATTAGTGGTTAAATGAGTTAGGCTGAATAGCTGTAAAATAGGCATCCCAGATATTTTATAATATGAGTTTAAATGGCTATTTGGTATGTATTGTACTAGTACTCCTGGTAGGTGCCCAGACTGAGATGTTCCTTTATTGCTCTGACAGCAGTACGGTTATGGGTGCTGTTGTGATCAGATAAAGCATAAAATACTGCAATGCAATTGGACGAAACCATGTTAACATGATTTAACAACTAACTACATTGTTTTTGTTAGAATATCACAGATTGCAGTTCTTGGGCACTAGGCCCCAGTTTGTTTTGATATTTTTGCAATGTGACCAAACATGCACTGACAAAGAATGACTCTTTTTTGCAAGTCTGATAGTGATGAAGTTGTCCTCTGAAAACAACTACTGTAGGAGCAGTTAAGGTGGTGTGAAAAATCTTGGCACTCTTGTTTGTGCCTTCACAAAAAAAAATGCAGTGTTTAAAGAACAAAAAGACATTTGCAGACACTGTCAACACCATGAAACTCCAAGAGTTATTGACTTTTTCAGCTAAATTTAGACACAATTATCCTTGTCCTGGAAATCTTGTGTAAGAGACAGGGATTCTTTATTCCAGGGGTGATTAGTCACCACACACCCACATCAAAATCAAATGGTCTGTGTTCTTGAACATAACTTGTTTGCAATCATGTACATATTAGTTTTTTTAGTAATAATAAGAGTGTTTCATGTGCTTTTTTCTTTTACAATCCAGTACTGTGTTGGCTCAATGATTTTTAAATCACTTCTTTGAAACAGAAATGTGGCCTTGAAAGAGTCAAGGGGCTTTTACCATTGGTGGGAAAATGCTGATTAATTGTGTCATAGCCCTGTGAGAAAATACGCCCTCTGTAATGCACTAATTATGGGTCCTGTCTGGAAAAAAAATGGCAAAACGTTCAACAAAGGCTCATCACATATCTCAAGACAATGAGGACAAGAGAATGTCAGGAAGAGAATTAATGAGGTGTGTCACCTGCCAGCTTCTGGCAAAAGGATCGTTCCGAGCTGTAGGACATTCCTCTACAAGGTTTCTGTGAGTGAACACAGTGGGCCCTGCCAAGGCATTGAAAAGATACGCATGAGGGCCCAAAGCAGAATGGGCCACCAAAAATACTAGTTTGCTATCGTTCTGAAACAAAAAGGAAAAAAAGAAATCCCTGGTACTTCTCAATTAGGTTTTGATACTGTGGGACTTTTGATATAATTGTACTACAGTCTTTAGGCACTGTTTTAGTGTTCATATGAAAGATCTGTGACCTCTGCTGAAATCCCAAATGTTGTTTGGGTCAAAGAAACCTTATGAACAGACATTTCTCAGCTTCACAGGCACCACCCTGGGAGTCATATTTCATGATTCCAGCACTCTTTTTTGTGCTGTTCATAACTAAACTGTTATCATCCCACTATTGGATCCGGCAACCCTTTACAATAGATCTACAATTTATTTTAAATTGTCATTACATCGGAATGTAAAAGGGAATACTAATGTTACCTAAATAATTACAATGAACCCATAAAAATGTACCGTGGTAACTGTGCACTGCAATTTTGCAGTTTACCATGTTTATTATACAATCTTTTTCTTTCTACCCAGATTTAATGGGATTCACCATAGCAGCCATATATCCCTGTAATTTGCAATGATTGCCTATGCTTTACCTTCATTTTATTATCACTTACTATCCTTAACAGCACTTGCTGGGCTTTTACCACAGATTACCATATAGATTAATTAGTAATGATTGGACATGTTTAGTTATGTACATGTGTTGGGGTTACCATTTACTGATACATTAAGTATTCATGAATATGGACCCTATTTTCAATATGCTGGAAATTTTACAATAGCTGTACTACAGTGTAAGTCATGGGTATCAAACACATGGTCCAGGGGGTCGAATCAGCCATCAGGGCAGTTTTGCTTTTGGTCACCACAAAATGAATTGCACTTCCATTGCTAGTCAAAGTCCTGAAGCCAAACATTTGCAAGTGGCAAATGGATATCAGAGACAGGATCCAATTGCATTATTGCAGATTTTATAACAAAGCATTGCCCTAAAACACTAAAAACTATGAATCGATCTATTAACCTAAATAATTGGAAACACATATTGGTGGGATGTAGTGTTAGTAGAATTCATTTAAAACAGACTTTCAAAAAACTACAAAGGACAAGTTAAAATGTTAAGAATACAGAAGGTCCTAATATCAGTTTTCCATTGCACAACAGAAGACTGAGGCTCAAAACGCTATTTAGGCGTTGTTCAAGCTTCTCTGAGGATCTCATCCTCCTGCTTTCTTCTTGTTTCCTTTAGACATTTTCAGAGGGCTCAGGGGTTAACCTCATACTAGGACTGGGAGATGAATAGGGTTATTGGGCTTGACCATCTCTGATTCAGAGAATGATGGAAAAGCTTGAATAAGCCAGAGCGTTCATAGCCTGCAGTCTTGGAATAAGAACAAAACAGGCAGAGCTGGAACAGTCAAGTAGGGTTTTCATGGAATATGTGTCTTATTCTACTTCACTGGAAGGTACACAGCATTACAAGAAATACATATAACCCAGCCCTTTCAAAACAGCAACAATTGATTGAATACGCTCATTTATTTTGTTAAATATCCTTGATTTAATGCTGGATTCTAAAGATCATAAAATGCTACAATTCCATGCTTGCTGATGAGCACTGGATGGGTTGAGAATAATATATTGATATATTACAAGAAGGGAGTTAAATCCTTACTGACAAAATGTTTTACAATGTGTTTGATTATCAAGATAATTGGTGGATTTGTTTTTAATGTCTACTTCTCTAGATTTGGTACAGAATTCAGTTTTTTCATGCACTTTGTAAAGAGCTTTAAAACAAACAACAATGTGCTTCAAAATGAGTGCAGTACTTGTCAGGGGTTTGTTTTATAATAACTTTCTCTTCTATACCCCCCATGTTGTTTGGATCTCAGACTGACTACTGGACCACCACAGGAACCACACAGACAAGTGAGTACAATGGCTGTTCTTTATTATGTCAAACAACCAAAAAAAAGGTTTACAAAAAGAAATGTCAACAACAAAAACACTTATACCCACTAAAATAACAATGGTTTTCCCAGGAATGCTATAATTTAATACCCACACAGTAAGAATTCAGGTAAATAAACAGTATAGTTAAGTCCCACTGGGGGATTTCAAAATGTCCCACACTGTTTAAAATTCAGATTAATTTCAGTATAGTGTCACCTGACCTTCAATGGTTTCTCATTCCTCCAAGGACAAAAAGCAATCTTCTCCAAAGTGGTCTTCACCATAATACAGGCACTTTAATTTGTCTATGAAAGTCCACCTGGCTCCTTGCCAATACTCTCCATTCCTATCCCACAGCCACCTTAAGGGGGTGCTTCCTCCCTCCTTCTGTGACCTCGATCCTGGAAAATGAAATCCATCCTTAATACTCGCTTCTCACCCTGAGGAGGGCCAATTCACACAAGAGCATTAGTCTTCCAATCTGGCCACTGATACTTAACTCTAGTAGGTGAGAGTCTTGTTTATTGGGGTGTCTGCAAGTAATACAACAGGCTGTCTTCTCTGCAATCCTTCTGGAACGGATGAATAGAGAAGGAAAGCCCTGGAGACAGACAAAACTACAATGCGCCTGCACTTGTAATACAATAAAGATATCTTCCAGTCCAACCGTACTTATTCCATTCACAGTCCCTATGTAGTGGAGTCATATAACTGTTAACAATAACTAGAACACTAGCATAGTAGTATCCATTAAATGGGACGCTCACATAAATGACACATGTTATAGTCGCAGTCTTCCTTGCATTTGGTTCTGCTGTTTTGTTTCCTTTAGCTTTTCTTCAATGTATTTGTTGTTTAGGCGCCAAGGGTTGCTGATGACTTGCACCTGACTACAATTAAGGTCCAATCACTTGTGACCGTGCCTGTGATAAAATAATTAAAAGAATAAAACACACATAAAACTCCTTATTGGGGTCTCCATTTGAGAACATAAAACATATGAATGTAACCCCTTATTGGGGTCTCTCTTTTGGGTATAAAAAAACACATTGCTTCCGAGTAAAGGCACTCCGCTTGGACTGCTGAATGCACCCTATAGCCTGCAGGTTGCCGGTTCGAGTCCAGGCTATTCCACTGCCAACCGTGGACGGGAGCTCCCAGGGGGCGGTGCATTGTGAGAGTCTGGAACCAACTCCCCAATCATGTTGTTGAAGCTGACACCCTGTAATCCTTCAAGAAGCTGCTTGATGAGATTCTGGGATCAATAAAGTACTAACAACCAAACAAGCAAGATGGGCCGAATGGCCTCCTCTCGTTTGTAAAATTTCTTATGTTCTTCTATATTCTTATGTGCAAGTGCAGTTTACTACTAAGTTGTGCTTCTGTCTGAAACAACCATTTCTGTCTGTTTGAACAGAGTAAATTATTTCAAGAGCAAAGCAACGTTCCAAGGTGAAGACTTAGGTCCTATCCCTCCCATCCCCTTGGCCACTCCACTTTTAGAAAGGCTCCAGTGCCATTGCATGGGAAAAATCTTTACAGGTACCTTTGTTTTTAATTTTCAACTTCTTGTATTTTTGTATTAATTCTTTATCGGAACAGAATATTAGCTTACATACTCAGATGAAAATATTATTACATTATTACAGTGTCTTTCCTGGTTAATATTAAAAAAATATTTAGTTTGTTTTACAAAACTATAGGCCCTTCAGTACACAAGATGAAGACTTACTTGGATAAGGCACAGAGAGTGAATAAGATACCCTTTGGAAAATTCCTGCATATTAATTAATTAGTTTTCTATAGATTGTTAGGAATATCGATATATTTCTATATAATATTTTCAAAATAAATTGCAATTGAGCAGTACTTAAAATAGTCATCTTTTTCTGTTAGTTGAATGGTAGTAGTATTGCAAGTGCTGGATGAGATTTTCTACTTACAAACAACATACTAGGCTGTAGTTGAATCACCTTTGTATAAAGAGGTCAGACAAATCTTTGACCGTGAAAAGCAAGCACCAAAATCTGTGTTTACCAACTAGCTGGAACTTCAGAATGGGAGAGGCATGTTCCTCTATCTTTAATGCATGAGAACTCATACAGAAGAGTTTTGATCCATCAGGGTTCTGAGAATTAATCATTTCAGTTATTCAACACAATGAAAGAGACAGAAGCATACATGAAATCTCAAAATGCATTATTTGAGGAAGACATTTTGTTTATTTCAACCAAAAAATATGTATAAGCATGCACACAAATATGCTATCCAGATGGAAGATTTTACAGTTATGCCTATACTTCTTTAGAAGTTTTGTGTTTGTTGTTACAGTTAACAGGATATCAATGTGTATATCTATATATCTAATATATATATATATATATGCTATATATATATATATATATATATATATATATATATATATATTATATATATATATATATATTTATATATATATATATATATATATATATATATATATATATATATATATATATATATATATATATATGGATGAAGGTTATATTTGCATCATGAGCCATTCATAAAAAATAAAAAAAAGTGATAATACCACAGTAGTGACATCAAAAAGTGATAATTCCTAGAGGAAAATATACATGAACTTTGTCCTATTCGACTCCTCAACACTATCTCTTTCATTTCAATCATAACCTCAATCTCATTCTCAATTATTCGACAACACCCACGGTACAGAAATGATCATTAATGATCAACAAAATGAGAATATTTTTTGTTTGTTTGTTTTTTTGTAATATTTATAGCTGGTGCATTCATATCTCAGAGAAACTGAAGGGGAACAGGAAATTAAAAAAAGGTAAAGGTAATCATCCAAATAAAGCTGAAGCACTAACGGATAACGACATAGAACGTCTGTACAGCACTGAAACACTACGTTAAAAAAAAAAAAAAATGTACTGCTGAACCTCATCTTCTTTAATATCAGCATCACAAGGGTATCCATGTATTAGAAAAAATAAGAGTCAAAACACATCTAGGACATGAACTTTTAAATCTCCCTTTTGTCTAAATAAAATGAAAATATTTTGTTTTTATCTTTGAATTAGTGTGTATCATTAAAGAACGCAATGGAGTGTGCGGCCTTAATTGTCTCAATCATCCTGAGCCATGGGAAGCTGAAGTTTGAAGGACTATCCCTTGCATATTGGTGTAAGTTAAGAGACAATCACTATATATATAAATAATTTGGCTACAGTGAGAATTTGTATTTCTCTCTTTCCAGCTCATTGGGTTTGTTCTTTATGTTTTGTTGTTTCATTCTTCCTTCTACGGCATATTTGGTTGCTTATGGTCAAAAGCCTTCTACATAAACTTAAGGTTTTGTACAAAAATATATAATTGTATTAATACACATCCATATACATATACTAAAAAAAATACTCTATACATACATATATACATACAAAACATTACCTTGTATTGTGAAACCACCTAGGTACCCACGTCCCCCGGGAAACCTCTGTTCTTAGACAAAGCTTGCAGCCAGTGCATGCAAGTCCTGAGAAGGACAGGAGGGGGGCTTTGCGACTCAGTGGATTGGCAATTTGATTTGAAGCCTTTCATCTGTAGGTCACTGATTTGATTGCAGACCAATTTTCCAGTGATCAAAGGTCATTGCTATCAAAAGACTGGTTGTCTGCACATGTGGTATTCGTTTTGATAGGTCTTGGCCAAGTTCCTAGTGGACAAGTGTCCACAAGAAAAAATTCTATTGAGCACATATCTTTGGCTGATTTTTGAAGACTGGACAGTCCTTGAAGCTAGATGAAACATACAGAGTGAGCTACCTGAATAATGCACATGGTGAAAGTTATCAAGTCAATCTCATTTCCAGTAGTAATCATCATGTGAATTAAGTTAGAGTCAGGTCCTAAATTAGTTAGTTGAACCTAAGGGTAATTTAACTAATTTAAGACCTGATTGGAACAAAAACCCAGACAGGAATGGATCTTGAAGGCACCACTGCAATAAGGATATTCAATTGCAATGCTCAAGCTAGGTGAATTGTCTCCTAAACATGCTAAAAGTTATGACCTTATGGGTTGCAGCTTTATCATTTTCACCCCTAAAAAGCTCTGTAATTAGCAGGCTTTAGAAACCAATGGCGGGCCAGCCTCTTTGGCTGATGTAGGTAGCTACACTGAAGAGATTTGATAACATCAGTGGGAACTTAAACAAAAGACATTTTTTTCCTAAAACTGCCATCTCTCAGCCTGACGGTTACTGTAAACAGTGGCAGAGTAAAAAACATTTTTAAGTCAGTTACTGAGACCTTGGAATGCTGCTTCACATTCCTGATCCAAAAAAATGCTTCAAATATTTGTTTGCAAGCATGAGGCGTACAACAACATTCACACAGTAAAAAAAATAAAAAATAAATGAACAGTTTTGCAGTCTGAAGGTTTGGGATATTTATAAAAAAAATACACCCAAGAGAATGGCAAGCAGGGTGACAGTCATTTTGGGAGGTTTGTGTGTGGATTATGTTTGCATTCCTTCTTTTTTTTTTTTTTTTGAGCTATTGATACTCTGAAAAGTAATGCTTGCTTCCTTTCCCGCAGTCGGAGTCTGTTTGTCTTTGCCTGTCTTTTGTGTCAATAGATTTTCAAATGCTTACAAACCACGGTTCTGGTTCAAGGAAGGTGTGCAGCTGGACAATACTGACGACATGCTTATCTAATCTCATAAAGGTATCCTGCCGCGCGAGTTGGGTTTTTAAGAAAGAGTTTAACAAGAACAGAAGGTCGGAACAATCCCTCTGATAAAAAAAATATATATATATATAATATTTGTACAATATACCCCAAAATCCATCTCTCCTTGAAGTTCATTTGTTTCCCTCATGTTGTTTTTGGAAGAAATTCAACAGAAGTGTCTGTTACACATGTTTATTGTGATTGAAGAGTGTGGTATTTATTTATAGGTAATGCACAACTCTTTTTGAATGGGTTGGGATTTGAAGATAGGAATGAAACAAATATAAACGAACAACAATAAAACAGTAAGATTCAATGTCTTCCTACAGTTTTGACAATAAAAGAATGTTCAACCTATATCAGTTTAACCGTGGGGTTTAGTCACACAGACACGGGGCGTAGGGTCATGTTCTGGCTGGGATCGCACAAAGAGCATTGGCTCCTACAGGTTGAGAAAGCAGAATTGTCAGGAACTGTTTCACCTCACCGCACTACAGCAGCCCCCACTGGCAAGGCGTCTGAGGAACTCAAGTGGACACCTGCGGGGCTGGCCTTTTGTCCTTTAGGGACTGGTAGCTCACTGGCATCCGTTGTTGAGCTTGGAGTCCGCCCACTGGCCTTCATTTCTCCTGGCCTGTTGTGGGGAATTTGCTGCGGTGAAGGAACACAACTGGACATTCTAACTTGGGGAGAAAAAATTGAGGTAAAATAAGAAAACAGGTGATTTAATCATCTATTTTGCCAGCTTGTCATGGCTTGTGTTATTCAATAGGAAATCTTTTAATCTCAACCCAAAGTGATGTCATTTCTCACATATAGCCAATGTTAAAGCCAGGTTACCTAGCCAAATTTCAAATACGATGCTGAACAAAAAAGGTCAGTAGAATGTAATATTGTAAATTTTCAACTGATCAAAGTTTCCCAGAAATACTACTTTCCAAACACAAGATGTATTTTAACATTAAAGCAAATCTGTCCACTGTTTTAAATAGTGGGCCTAAAATGCAGTAAAAGATGATGGGGGAAGAAAAAAATGGACAGAGACAGAGATGAAGGTTAGGAATTTAGGAATAAAAATAGATTTTTCATCATAAATCATCATTGATGAGTTATATGATTCTCAGCTGTCATCAGCTGCGCATACCAGCATGTGAATGGTGATGGGAAAGAGCAGTGCAAATAACATCTTGGCTGTTTGTTTTAAATATAACCCATTAATATGCATAAAGGTCTGAAGATTATGTAACTATTATGAAAGGACATGCTGTACCTCCACTGTATTGGTAACATAGTATGCAACAGTCAAAGTAGAAAACAATTTTGCATTTTATATATATATATATATATATATATATATATATATATATATATATATATATATATATATATATATATATATTCCTCACTTTATTAACAGAGGCCATATAAATTCAGGATGTATTTACAAAGAAAGGCAATAAATATTTAATAATAGTCATAAAACTGTTTGCATACACTTTGAATCATAAATGTGTCAAGTTGTTGGTAGCATCTCATATACAATACACAGTGTCCCTCGGCAGATGACTTAACGTTACAGCCCTACCAACATCAGGACTAAATCATTTTTATAATGGCCCGCTTAGTACACCAGCCTATTTTGGGCCCCCTGAACTCCAATCACCCTCTGCCTGTATTTAGTCTTAAACAGATCTACATATTCTGTGATCTTTTCAGTTTTGGATTCAGCTGTAAAAACCGCAATGGAATGCGCTATGATGATACACATATGTACTATAACATGCTATATGTATGTGAATACCTCACTGTAAGACAATGTATCACTTATATAGCAACTAATTTACAGGTGCTGTTAATCGTGGTAACTAGAGAGAGGATTGTCATTAGATGGTGTGACTGATATAATATCCAACTATAATATGCACTGCATATATGGAAGTATTTAGTTTGGCATATATTCTTCTGCAAAAAAAAGTACTGTTTAATAAATTAATACAAAATGAATATATCTGAGGTATAAAATTACCCCTTGCCTATTTTCCAATGTAATAAATTATGTACAACTGGTCAATACAGTTGGAAGGAAAACTATGATTTCAGATGGACTGGTGCCCTTCCCAGGGAAGAGTCCTGTTCTTCCAGCCTCTTTGTTTCCACTCTAAACAGTGTCTGCTATTATTGCCCAGCTAAGTAAACACTGAGGTGGATGAATGTGCAGTCATTTATCGAAGCCCTTACTTAAGGCCCCTTCCATTAACGTTACCGACAGATTTAAATTTATAATGAACTTGAATCACTTTATCATTATGCATCTTCGGTTAGTCTGTATGTTAGCTACAACATCTGACTTCAAATCATATAAAAAAAAACATGTAAAGGGAGGCAGGGAAGTTTGGAGTTTGGGGACCCAGAATAACTTTCATTAGTAACCTCTTCTGTAAAAGGGCCCTTTACAAGGTATTGCACTTATAGCTAAAGAACTAGCTAAGGTCAATATCATGGGCTTCCATCTTTTCCTTCTGGGCTCCATTACATCTACCCAGCTGAATATAAACAGACCCATCCACTTGCTGGTACTCTCCACAGATAAGAATTTAGTCAGTGACTCTAGAGGAGCTTCTGATAACGCCAAAAAAAAGCTGTCTGTTCTTCTGGCATTACCTTTAGAAGTAGCAACAGCAAGGTAATGACAAATGTTCGTTCTGTTCAATATAAATAATAATAAACAGCCCACAAGAAATTGAGCACATCAGAATAATTCCTGATTCCGTATGTATAAAAATAAAACATCTTTTCAGTTTTTTTTTTTTGTTTTGCTTTCTGTTTTTTTTTTTCCCTTCGGCACATATAAGGCAAGGTGGTTCAGTATTCCTTTGACACACATACCCGGGATTCTTTTTCATGTTTCAATTTGAGTTGAACTTGACTTTTAAGCGTCGTGCCCTGCGAGTTCGTTTGGTGACCGTGGTGAAACGGAACTCCTGTAGTGGGTCCACTTTGCCCTTTGGGTGCCTTTTCATAAAGTGAACTTCCTGCTGGTTCTGCTGAGTCCTTGAGCCTTTTTTAGGTCGTCCTTTCCGGGTGAATCCTAGGTACCAGCCTTTGTACTTAGCCGACACCAGTGCAGTGTAGTTATTCTCTAATACTTCTTCCACAAAGACACACTCCTGATTCCTTCCATTGAGCTGCAGAAACACAAAATGGTAAACAATAAAATATCTGTAATAGACTGTGATTCAGTTGTACTATAATTTTGTAAGCCCACTGATTTGGATGTACCTAGTTGAGTTAAACTCTTCGGACTACTGTAAAGGCTAAACATAGCTGCTGAGTCAAGTAGGCAAAAGCATCAATTTAATATCACAGAAACCAAGCAGGCAAAAAAAAAACACTTCTTCACTGTAGCAGTAAAGGAATAGACAGATAAACACACTGTCAGGTGCCGGCCCTTTAAAATGGGTCTTTTTCTGTTATATTTAGCCCAAATCAAGCAAGCCAAGCCAGAAAAGACAGGAATGTGCTATTCATGTCTGAATAAATGAGTTGTTATTCCTTTTCTATTCAGAAAGTGTTTGTGGCTGGTGTGGGAAGGTTGAAAATGAATGTTTTTTACCTGGAATCTATTGCCACCAGTCTAGGATAATAACTGCTCATTTGAGAAGTAGAATCTGAACATTTTGCCAGAGGGCCTATTGCTGTAATGTTTATTTCTTGTGTTTTTAAAACATATCCTTCTTTGCTAAGAAGCATATTTTTTGTGTGTGCTCTGCACTGGTGTGTTTGTGATGTAACGGTTACTTTTCTTGTATTGTCTATGGACAAAACAATTGTGAATGTGGCTTCTTAGAAATGACACGCAAACCAGACAGAAACCTATTTATGTGGCTTGTACCCTATTCCACTTGGATAGTTAAGTTTCTTTCACCTCAGACCACATATATGGACTCATAAATTGCTGAAAAAAGATTAAACCTGTTCAAGTGTGCCAACCTCTAGTGGAACTCATCAAGAAACAAAGCAATTTTACTAATAGCAACAAACTGTAAAAAAATGCAATTTCCGCACAATCTACATCTGTTTCTAGTCGCTGCTCCAAACTATGCCAAGATTAGTAACTGAGCAGGATATACTTGTTACAGAGAGATCTAAACTGACTCTTGCTTAAGTTTGTGAGTCACATTATAAAAGCGATATAAGTACCCTCTTTTCTCTTGTCAATTACATCTGCTTCTGCTAAATATTATGATAATAACTCCTGCTTTGTTGACTTTTACTAATCATGTACAAGTTCAAGCAAGTTATTAGTTTTGGGTTAAAAAATGAAAATCAATTTTAAAAAGATTCCAACCTTGATATACTAAACGAGAACCAACATCTGTAAGAGTTAGGTTCCTAATTTTAATCCTATTTTCTGTACAGAGTTTTAAACAAATTGTCCTTTGAAATTTCTGAACATGGACCACTTAAATAATATTTGGGGCTCTGCCCAGAGAACTATTGTGAACCTAATGCTCATTGTTTCAATTAGAGTGGCCCCTTTTTTAAATTATTTATTTAGGGAGTCTTTTGTCAATAATTTGTGATTTGAGAGATCTGTGGGGAACACTTGCTTACATTGTGCAAAAAGGTATCCGGTATATTACCCATATAAAGTAAGAGAACTTGCTTCAAATGATTCTTAGGTAAAATTATAACACAGTAAGTCAAGTAGATATATTGTATAGTAGTAGTAAAAAGACCTAAGTAAAACATTAGGCTCACATATCTATGTTATGGGTCAAGTTGTAAATAATCCTTTAGGGGATTCTTACCTTTCCAACAATTTTCCCCCTTTTGTTCATGCAGATGTAGTACCCAGTATCTTTCCCTTTTATTCGGATATGGCTTCCAAATGTTTCTGTTTCCACCACAAGGAGAGCTAAATTGGAATAATAAAAACCAAAAAAATCACAAATAATACAATTAGTAAAAGATCGATGTTAGACGAGTAAAATCAATTTATTCTCACTTGTACAATCACAGACATTTTGTAGAGCTGGTCTCAACAGCAGTTGGACTGGTTTTATAGTTTAAATATACTACTTAACTGTTCCACTTTTTTCCTGTTTTGTATAGAGCTTCAGGGTTACTCATACATCCCAGCCCTGCTTGAGGGAATGAAATCAGCTTGAACTTTTCTAAACAGTTCAGATGCTCTGGAATTATGTATCAGAGACTCTTTAGTACTTGTTCACTCAATTAAAAGGTTAAAGATTGTCTATCTGTTTAACACACCAGGGATTACAGGTTGCCCCCAGGGACTCCGAACAAATTCCATGAATTGTATTGCTTCGCTGGACATCTCTAATATCTACCACACAAGTGAGACAAAAAGTGATAACATAGCCAACAGATTCAACTGTTCACTTTCACTTGATCTGCAAGTTTACTTTGAACTGAAAAGGAAAGTCTAGTTATGCTACAACATGGTGGTATTTTGTTTGATTTTGTATACCACATTTGTTAAACCTCTAGGGTAGAAATAGTTCAAGGCCTAGAGTGCCAAATATATAGTTGTTTATCTGTTTCATACTGCTTATGCCAGTGTAACAGTGGTTACCATTCAATATTTATTAAGGTGTATTATGCTTTGGACTAAATTATTATTATTATTATTATTATTATTATTATTATTATTATTATTATTATTATTATTATTATTATTAATAATAATTGGCAGGAGATCTTATGAAATGCAATATAGTCCAATATCACTAGATTGAAACTGTACATAATTCATACGAGACACATATTTTAATAACAAGAAATTGGCCTGCATTGCTGGAAATTTAACAGAACAAAGTGTCTTTCTTGGCTCAGAGAGAGAAGCCCTGAATTTGAATGAGAGACAGTAGGTTTTATCACCCTGGTGGAGATGGTGGCCTCTTCAGGTCATGAGGCACATTGGCAGGACTCATGAGAAAGCCTGCCTCTGCTTCCACTCATGCTGGAGCAAGCATGTGGGATGACATACAAATGCAGTCTCCATGAAAGCTAATGTTTCTAAATTAAAAACTATACTCTCGCCAGGAATTCGGCAATTACATAATACTGCATAAAATACCTCTCTTCATCGTGGTTCTTGTTTATTTTGCTATCTAATTAATTTTAAAATCTTATATAAGGATAGGGGCACCAATTATTCCAATTCATTCCGAGGGTAAGTTGGTTCAGTCTGTTTCATTACACATGAACACTCCCGTACCATACTTGCCCCCATCGTCCCCATTGGCGTTGATCTTTTTCCCCAGGATCTGGACGTGTTTCCCAGTGGTCCGGCTGTAAAGCTGATATATCCGGACCTGTTTGCGGCTCAGGTCATCTGGGTTCCTTGTGTGGTTTTCGACATAGACACGGAAATCTGCTGATGTCTGCCGAGATTCCTTAAAAACAAAAAAAGGCAGTAATGTCAGTTTAGGGGAATGTTTTTTTAATTATTAGTAATGAAGTTCTGCTTTTCAGACTGTAGACATTATAGATTATTTTGATTTCTTCCATGAAGATTGGTGCTGACCATAGCCATTAATAAACATAGCTCTATTGACTTAATTATGCCAGGGCTAGCTTGTTTGAATCCCAAGCTATCAACTATTCACAACTCTAATGCTGTATATAGGGAAAGGATCAGTTTGACATAGTTGCATAACTGCCTTCAGCTATAGAAATAATGTGTGAGCAAAGCATTAAACAGCATTAAGGAAACAAGGAAACACTGAGGCATAAACTCTAAAACCCGTTTGTCCAAAAGTGGTTTTCCAAGTCTCCTTGTGTGCTCCTGCCAATTGATTCATCTGGGTATTCGAGAAAAAAAAACAGAAAAAAAAAAACGAATTTCTACTTTAGGTTTTTGTGCTCTTGCCAAGAACTAATCCCCTAACTGTATTGTTTAGTAATTATATAGTGCACGTCTTTCATGTGGCTTTTCTCAGGTGGGTAATTATATACATGTTACATACGCAAGAGTTTTTGTTATTTTAACCACAGTACATTAATTATATTTACAAAACTCAACTGGAAATGTTACATTATATATCTATATATCTATATATATCTATCTATATCTATCTATATATCTATATATCTATCTATCTATCTATCTATATATATATATATATATATATATATATATATATATATATATATATATATATATATATATATATATATATATATATATATATATATATATAGATAGATAGATAGATAGATAGATAGATAGATAGATAGATATATAATGTGTTTTAGATCTCCAGCATGGGAATCCGGGGAGTCTAGACCAGCTGGCTGTACAGCCATGGTGACAGGTTTAATCTAACCCTTGAAATAGTTCCCCAATACAGTTAAAGGCCATTGGTTAATTTGTACTGTTTTAAATATAATTGTGAGGAATGGTAGCCTAAACAAATGCTGTGGGGTTGGCGTTGGGGGGGGGGGGGTATTAATTTAATCTAGCTGAATGGTCTTTTAACACAAACTACATAAACATGACCAGAGAGAGAGAGAGAGAATAATATACCCACCCCTCGCTATGCTGTGGATTCGGATATATCGCGGTCCTGGAGTTGGCTCCCCATTTTTACTGTCTAACTGCATATGCCTTAGCTGCAATTTACAAGGCACTTGAAACTAATGTTCGTTTTATTTCGTACTGCAAATCACAAACAAAAATATACAAAACAACTAAAAACAAAACATTAATATTGTATTGTTATCATATACACACGCAATAACACAACGCAAATTAAATATCTACTTGCTGAAGTGGTTTTTATTTTAGCCAACGAGGTGTTCACTTGTGGCAGCAATGCACTAACAAAAGCCACAAGGCAGTGACGTCAGCTCCCTAGCAACAAGCCTCCTATGTTGGGAATGGATTCCTTTAATGCAGTGGGTTTGTGCATCTCTAAAGTAAATTGGCTATTAGCATGTTCTACTTAGGATCTATTTGTGAATAACGTTTATCGAAATACAATTATTTGATTCTAATTATTTTTTTTCTTTTTTCTTTTTCTTTTTTTTTAGTGTATAACTATATTGTATTTTATCATTTATACTTAAATAAATACATGCTTGCTTACAATCAAATTAATACATGCACTGGACATTCAGAAAGGTTAAGATATATTTCTATTTTTTGACATCCAAGGCGACTTACAGAGACTAGGGTGTGTGAACTCTGCATTAGCTGCAGAGTCACAACAACATCTCACCCAAAAGACAGAGCACAAGGAGGTTAAATGACATGGTCAAGGTTACACAGTGAGTCAGCAGAGGATGATAAAAATTCATATTAGCCATGTACACTAAACCCTGCTAGATACTGACAGGGATTGTACTAGCCGCACACCGGTCATGACTTTTGCAGACAGGTTTGCTGACATAAAGGGGTTTAACGGTAGAGTTTTGAGCAGACTCCCGGTGAATAGGGGAGGGTTGACAGATCTACTTAAGAACTTAACTGATAACAGGATTTTTGTTTTCCAGTTTAAGGATCTGTTGCCATGATAACATAGAATATAGGTCAGGGGGGGGGGGGGGGGGAGGCTCCTCTATATATATATATATATATAATATATATAGATAGTGTATATATATATATATATATATATATATATATATATATATATATATAAGACTCCCTGAGGTTTTACCAGGGCTAAAGCATCTAATGCAAGGTGTTTTTTTAAAAAGTAAAACAAACTGAATTACTTAAACCTAAAACATATTGAATATGCAAATACTTACTATATAAAAATAAGAAAGTTTTATATTCAGATTTAATATGGTGAACTAGCCAACTGCATTTGATAACATGATCTGAAAATGCCTGAGTTAGAAGAGTCAAAAATCGGCAACTAACAATTTTTAACGCCATTTGATCTGCATGCATTTTCTCTAATGAGGACAGTAAAAGAGTACTGCCATACACAAGCAACGCTAAATAAATACTTCAAATAAATATTTAATTTTGTTTTATTTCTGTAACTGCTGCAGCACACACATATTATTTTGATAAACACTGTAGCATAACTTCCTTAATAAATGTTTTTTAAACTGATTTTCCAGCTCAGTAAGAAATATTGAAATATTTTAGTTTGAATAAATTTGCTAAATTAATTTATATGGATTATTATTATTATTATTATTATTATTATTATTATTATTATTATTATTATTATTATTATTATTATTAGTAGTAGTAGTAGTAGTAGTAGTAGTAGTAGTAGTATAAAGTAAATGCATTTACTTGAAGACGTTCAATAACCATTTTAATCAAAACGCTTGTAATTGAAATTCTTTGATTTAATTTGCTAGCTATTTATAAATATGTTATTACTAAAAATTGTAAATGTTAAAATACAATGTTTGAAAATGAAATAGATAAAGGCTAATTTTGAATAGACTAATATATTTTAGAATTGATATTATCACTGTTGTATTTTAAATTTGTGGTTGAAGAAGACAATATAGGCTATGCGACTGTTCCCTTTTCCTAAAATATACAAGAGGATACAGCTGTGACCTTCAGGTTGATGTGATTCAGAATATTTGTAATATACTAAAATCCTAACCTTTCAGTTGGTCATTTTTGGCCAATATGTAGTTTTATAATAACAATAATTACAAAAATACTTTTTGAAGCGAGGCTCCTTTTCCCCAAAATTTTTAAATCCGGATATCTACACCGTATAATAATAATAATAATAATAATAATAATAATAATAATAATAATAATAATAAATATAATAATAATAATAATAATAATAATAATAATAATAATAATAATAATAATAATAATTTATACCATTTTATAAGAATTGTGTTCTTAAATAGGAGACTGGATATCTAATGAATGCAGTGCATGTGGAGTGTATGTATACCGTTTTAATCTTGTGTGGGATACATAATAAATAGCTTACAGTACAGTATCAATATAATCTTTTGAGTTATGCTCAACCCTGTATTAGTAGTTAGGACATTGAAAATAACAACATCATCACCAACTACCAGGTACAGTAAATATTAAAATCACCAGTAAAGTAAACTGATTCATATAAATAGTAACCCAGACCCATGTCTATGCAAGGGTAATTTATTACATACATATATATATATATATATACCTATATATATATTATATTATAATATATATATATATATATATATATATATATATAGATATATATGGTATACGATGTATTGTCACCAACAGTTTTCCTGTCCACACGAAACAATAATAATATCAATACAAAAGGCTAACCTACCTGAACTTGAAAGTAGAGGACTAGTAAGTGTAAACACCTGGAGGGACAAAAAGAAACACAATTAAACATGTATAATTACAAGCCATAAAAAAAAAAAAAAAAAAAAAAAAAAAAAAGTTTGCTTTAAGCGACTTCCATTGGTAAGAAGTTACACGGTTTATAAATCGAACCCAATAAAAAAGATGGAATCCTTACAAGTAGATGAACCGTGAAAGGATATAACGCATCTTGAGTTGTTAAAAATCCACCTGTTTCTAGCGCTAAAAAAAAAAAAAAAAAAAAAAAAAAAAATCTGGAATAAAAGGAAATGCCGCCGCTTTCCTTAAAATAAATATTTCCTTGAATCCCAGCGAAAGAATAAATTAATGAAGTTAAACAGTACCAGTGTGTTCAACATAGGCGCTTCCTTGTTTATAAGCGTGCCAAAAAAAAGAGAAAACAGAAACCGTTGAAACAAAAAGATCTTTACAATTCACGTCCACAGCACTACACATTGCAAAGGGCAATATTTGCACTGAAGTCAAAATTCAATTTGTATAATTGCCTTGCCAGGCTTCCGCTTGAAGAAAAAAATAATCCAGTGTATTTATTTATTTATTTTGTCCCTTTAAGTGTGCGCTCTTCCAAATATCAGAGAAACATCAGCTCCGAATTTACCTACAAGGGACATCTACATGTACCTACACCTTGTGCAGATCATTTAAATAAAGACAGTTATTTCATTTAAAAAAAAAAAAAAAAAAAAAAAAATAAAAAAAAAAAAAATAAAAAAAAAAAGAATAAACATACAGTAAGGAAGAAAAAAAAACAGCAGGGCTTGGCTTTCTCCCATGAAGTTAGAAACTTAAATTGTATCCAAGAAATGTATATGTACAAAACAAAACAAATCACAGCCTACTTCCATAGAACGCGATGATGTGTAGCCAGTAAAGAGTCTTTGTATTTGGGTACAGGGAGTCCTTGCTAGACAATTAAGCGAAATTTTCTTGGTGGGTGGAAACTTGAGAGTCGAGCGGCTGTGATTTCTACCTATGATAGGACAATCTAAAGAAGACCATCAACGCAGATTTGGAGAGAGTGGTTTTTCAAAGTGTACTAGTTGGGGAGGGGAGGGACTGGCGTGGTAAAGTGGTGGAGTTTATTTGTGTGTGTGTGTGTGTGTGTGTGTGTGTGTGTGTGTGTGTGTGTTGTGCATTTGTTTTTGTGGGTTATTAATGAAGAACGTGACAGTTAACCGTGAGTATTTTGCAGGTGCATTTCTTTGATTTCTTTCTTTTTAAAGCTGACAGAAGCAGAAGCCTGGAGAGGAGACGCATTTATAATTTAAAACACTAATCTAATATTAATCACGGTTAAATGGGGGGGGGGGGGATAAATAAATAATAATAAAAAAAGGTTGTTAAGAAAGTTCAACAGCCTTTTTGTTATTATATGTGTGTGTGTGTGTGTGTGTGTGTGTGTGTAGAGAGAGAGAGAGAGAGAGAGAGAGAGAGAGGGAGAGGGAGAGAGAGAGAGAGAGAATGCATTATTGGATTTGTGAAATGTAGATATTTTCTATTTATATTATTCCAGTAGGCTGACAATTGGAAAATTAATTAACCACGAGATCCAACTGTATGCAATACATCAACTGTCCTACATTTAAACTAATATACTACAACTGTAAAATGTTTTTTTTTTGTCTTATTTTTTTCCGATGCAATTAATGTTACTGTATCTGCAAAATAAAAAATATGTATCTTCTATATATTTTTGTCCTGGTATTTAGAGAGGGTCGACACTTTTTAAAATAATAAAATGACTAGCATGCTAACATGATCTAGACCACACTTCACACAATGTGAAAATGAACAAATATTGTATTTGATCTCAGAGCTGCCACACACCCTAATCTGTAAAAGCAGCAATGCAGATCACTGGATGAATTCTGTTTTGTGTTTACGATAACCTAATGAATTAATAATTACTATTAGACGTGCAGCATTTGTATTGTTTTTTGGAGCGCACAAAATGGAAGTAGTTCTGCTTCATTGCATTTAGAAAACGCAGTCTTGAGGCTTTAACTTTGCCCTTTAATGATATCACACGGTCGAATACAGTTTGCGGATTCGATTCTCTCGATCCAGACAGCATAGAAATGCAAGTGTTTTTCAGCTGCTCGCGCTGGATAATGTGTTATTCCTAATACTGCATTTACATAACCGAGGGAAAGCGAATCAATGTTTAAGGGTATCTGAACTCATAGTGGCATGCCAACACCTGGTACCTCTAAAGTAAATTGGCTATTAGCATGTTCTACTTAGGATCTATTTGTGAATAACGTTCATCGAACTGCAATTATTTGATTCTAATTATTTTTGTTTCTTTAAAAAAAAAAAAAAAATTCTAGAGTATAACCATTGTATTTTATCATTTACAATTAAATGAATACATGCTTGCTTACAATCAAATGAATACATGCATAGGGCATTCAGGAAGGTTAAGATATATTTCTATTTTTTTTTTTTTTATTTGTTTATATTTTAGCAGACACCTTTTATCCAAGGCGACTCACAGAGACTAGAGTGTGTGAACCGTGCATCAGCTGCAGAGTCACAACAACATCTCACCGAAAGACGGAGCACAAGGAGGTTAAATGACATGGTCAAGGTTACACAGTGAGTCAGCCAGGATTTGAGTCAGGGATCATCTATATAGGTTGATAAATTGATTTATCTATTTATCTACCTATCCGTCTGTCAGTATTTTATGTTCATGTTTGTTAGGTTGGAAACTACCGTGTGTTATATGCCTGCCGTAAGCAAGATACAGTTAGAACTAAAATTTAAGAATTAACTATTAAAAAATGAAATACAAACAGTTAAAGAATGCCAAGAACATCTAATTATGGATGTCAAAAAACACTATAGGAATCAGTATGAGTATGATCTTACATCTATGCAATAGGATATCCCTTAAACCATCTACATTAAGTGCACTTAGAATATGTTTATATATATATATATATATATATATATATATATATATATATATATATATATATATATATATATGTGTGTGTGTGTGTGTGTGTGTGTGTGTGTGTGTGTGTGTGAGTGATTACATTGTAAACATAACAACGTAATATCGAAAAGCTAATGACCTCTCTGGATTAAATATTTTATTTGAGGTAAAATTTTTCAAAGTTATAAAGTGGGACCCTGATCCACTTAGGTCAAGAGTGTTCATACCGTCCGAAAATATATATATATATATATATATATATATATATATATATATATATATATATATATATATATATATATATATATATATATATATATATATATATATGACTTTATATGCCTTAAAAAATGTACAAAATTATTATTTTTTTACTGCTGTTTACTTCGAAAAAATGACTAACTTTGAAATGAAGCTTCTCAACCGATTTGTAGTTAATTAACGTTTGTTTTTTATATATATATATATATATATATATATATATATATATATATATATATATATATATATACACACACACACACACACACACACACACACACACACACACACACACACACACACACACACACACACACACACACACACACACACACACACACACCACACACACACACATGTTTTTTTTACTAAAGCCAAGGTAATTCCTACATGTCATTTAATGTATAAAAGGATAGGAGGTAATTCCACTGTCTAAACTCTTTTATCTTAATGAAATGAAAGTCCTAGCAGCCCCCTTTTTTCAAACCATGTCTGGGAGCAGAGGACAGTTCTGAGCTGGATCCGGTCACTGCAAACTAATTGGTCTCATCTTGGATGAAACCCAATTGGTTGCTACAGCTGAAAATGCACATTGGCACTTAATGAAGCAATATGTCATGCAAAAAGCTTTATAAATCAAACGAGGTCGTAGGTTTGGTGACACCTTGACTTGCCAAGTCAACATATAGTTCCTACATTGTGAAATAAACCCTCCAGAACATAAACTCATAGCATTGAACTTTGCATCATACATGGACCACTGAAATACCACCAAACTCTTCAAATTGCACCCAAACTGGAAAGCAATTTTATAGAGGTTGGATTTGTCTCCATACTTCATTATATCCATGTCTGTCATCATCAGTCTTTATTGTATATAGTATTTTGTGACTTGTTAGTTGCTTTGAATTTGTGAAAAACGTGCATATTCCGCTCGATGCATCAATAATTCTCAAGGGGGTTATCGCTTGCTACAGACTCCTGACTTTGCCTTAGACCTATTGCTTAGCAAATCTGTCCATAATCACTGTTAATGCGCTCTATGATGGCTCTTTTTACCAAAACAGGGATGGCCTGGGGAACAGATGCACCAAAACGTTTTTTTTTTTTTTTTTTTTTTTCCTTTTGTTTACTTACCATATTTACTTTTAATATATATTATATAACATATTATATTATATATTAATATATTTATTTTGTCTGTTAAAATATGTACGCACTATGTTGTTTCGTTGTGAGAAATGTTGAGAGGATTTGGCCAGTATTCATAATTTGTAACATAAGATCTTGACATCTTGAGTGGATTAACCTCTTAAAAAAAAAGACATTTGAGTTAAATTAGCCCTTTGCCACAAGTGTGTGTATATATGTGTGTGTGTGTGCGTGTAGGATGTTACATACTTCTAGCATTTTATGCAATATCATGTATTATGTCGATTAGAATGCACTTTGTTCAATTGGGTGGCCACACCCAGTTGACTGTTTGCACCACACGTCAAAATGATTTCAGGTTGTTCAGCTGCACTTAGACATTTCAAACCTAAAACAGAGAGACAACCAATATTAACAATAATTCCTATGATGACTGTTTGTTTCTTTCGAGATTTACTTTAGAATTTTGACTGAAGTTATTGATGATTTACACAGTGAGGCCTGAAGCATGTTTTAAAGGGTAGTAATGTGGCTGTCACTCTATCTGAACCTGGCTTTCAATTCCCATGTTCTGCATGACAATACCAAATTATTTCCATGATCACCACAAGCCTTGTCCCAGAAACCTTAGAATAGTGTACTTAGTTTCAGGGAGGTGCCCCAGTAACCTTGGTGTTGACTGTGATTGCTGGTCCAGTATAGGAGATGTGTAATAGCAGAAAGAGGGTTTGTGTGTTCTGCATGCACCCTCAGCTAGCCCCAACCTGTAGTTCCATCCAGCCTAATAGCTGATTCCAATCCATTCCTTGGTCTAACACCTTCTTAGAAGAAACTTACCCCTTTGTTCTGACAATACACAAACGACCATTCACGGAGGGACCCTGTAATCAATGAAACACTAGCCCCTGGGCTGTTAGAGTGAAAAAAATCCATCCATGACAAAACTGCTCTTTAACTACCTGTCTGGTTTTTTTAGCTGCAGATGTTATTTCTAAAAAAAAAAAAAAAGTGTGTGTCTTGATTCCAGGTGGAGACCGAATGAAAACTTTTTTCTTGTTCTTTTTTTTTTTTTACTGTACCTGTATTATGCAATATCAAGCAAAAGTTTAATACGTTATAGTTGCTTTTCAACGCTACGTTCCGAACGAAGTGACATTAGGAAAAGTTGATGTCAATTCTAAGGACAAAATCGTACACAAAATAAGATCGGAAAAAAAAAATAGTCAGTTCGACATCAATAAGTCAAATTATTAGTTATAATAATATATATATATATATATATATATATATATATATATATATATATATATATATATATATAATATGTGTGTGTGTGCGTGTTTGTTCGTACAAATGTGGGAACACTTGTGAAAATTCGCGAAATTAGATCCATGATGTTTATACTTCATGTATGTCAGACGACAAACTTTTTGCCACCATATTTAGTATCAAGCTTAGATAGCTCAATGAGTTTTATTTGGTAATGTGAATTTTGATGACGATAAAATCAAATGCCAGTTAGAGAACTTATATATATATATATATATATATATATATATATATATATATATATATATAATATCCCTTAATATTCTAAATAAACATTATAATTAATATTAACGTGCTAATAAATATAATAATATAATAGATAATATTATAGATAATATAATAATAATTATAATATAATTAATTTTAATCACCCAAAGCCATGTACATTGGCAAGCCATGTAACCTTTGGTTTGGACACTAAAGTGTCCCTGATCAAATTAAGCCAATTCAGAGCTTTATCAAATGTATTATAAATCTCCTCTAGACAAATGATGTCAAATGATCATAAATTAGCTGAGCCTATACCTTAATTTGGCAATTCAGAGGATGATCCTGCTGTAATGATTTTTTAAAAAATCAATCCCAGATAAAGTTAATTTTAATTAATTGACGTGATAAGATTGGTATGTAACACCTTGGATACCGGAGCTCTAAGGTGTATGTCAGATCAGTCAAGATAATACAGGTATGATATAAACTCATACACTTACTGTGAAGATAGCACAATATGAGATCAAATATACAGTCAGTTGCTTAAATAAGTTACTGTATGAAATCTCCTTATGTTTTTTTTTTTTCAAAGAGAAACAGTTATAATCAAAAGTTTACATACCCAAATGGAAATTATGAATTTCTAGAAAACAAAGAATTTTAGGAAAAACTTTGGTAGCAAAAGTTTTGCTTTTTTGGATGAGGAAAAATAGGTTATTATTGTTAAAGGTGCTTCAACTAGCTATTAATTTAATTTTCCTTGTCAAGGTATGAATACTTTTGAATCAGCATTTTTGAAGTTTTGCAAAAAACTTGTTGATAGAGATAATTGTAGACATCTATTTATGTAACTTGCTTCCTCATCCACAAAATCAGAACTTTTGCTACGAAAGATGTCACCTATAAATTATTTGTTTTAGAGAAATTATACCTTTCAACTGGGGTATACAGATAGGTAGATCGATAGATAGATAGATAGATAGATAGATAGATAGATAGATAGATAGATAGATAGATAGATAGATAGATAGATAGATAGATAGATAGGCAGATGCACAAAAGAAACACGACACTCGGGTCTAATGGATTTAATCAAACATTTTAAACATAGATATCAAACAAAATCACACAAAATGTGAACAAAAATACAGATCAAAGAATCATGATTAGTTTTCAGTATGAAACGTGACACTCTGTCAAAATGAAAACATTAAAAAGTTAGTATCATGTTTGACCTCCCTGAGCATTAACACAATCCTGGCAGCGTGAATGCATAGACCTGATCAGCCTCTGGATAGACTGCTGTGGGATGTTCCACCACTCTTCCTGTGCAGCTGCATCCAGATGGTGAAGGTTGGCTGGTCACGGTTGTCTCCTGTGGATGGCACTGGCGATTTCGTCCCACAGACATTCTATTGGATTCAGGTCTGGAGAAAAAGCTGGCCACGGCAAGACCTCGACATAGTTTTCTTGAAGTCGTGCAATTGTAATCCTAGCACTGTGTGGTCTTGCATTGTCCTGCTGGAAAATCAACACTTCCGGATTGGCTTGGCTTCCGGATTATTACCTCTGAACGGCTTCTATTAATGCAAATAATTTTCATGCAGATAATGAGCTACAGTCATTCTCATTTCTTATTTCAGGTTATTTCTTCCTGGAATTTCTAGTGCTGTAGCCACTGCAGTCTGAAAACCATTACTCAGATGGATCAGTCAGATGTGAAAGTCCTGGGCTGGTGGGGTGACCCTCGCCTTCCAGGACGTGGCCTGTCCCTCACAGAGCCCGTTTCCTGGTTTCTCTGGACAAGTCTGCTGATTGTTGAAGCAGAACATCTCATTCTCTGGTCAACTTCTCTCACAGACAGGCTGCCTTCAAGTCATGCCAATATCAACCAGGCGATCTTCATTACTCAAGTGGTGCATGGTCTGCTGCGTTTTAATTGTGCATCAGTATATATCCACACGTGAAAATGTTTGTTTAACAATGTGTTAATTGCTCTGGCAGTTGACCACAATTCTAAATTAGTACCAGATCTCTTACTCAGGGCTGCAGATGAAGGAAGAGCCCGGTCGTGGAACCTTTATAAGAAAAGGTATTCTGTGTTACTTTGCAAAAGTAGTACTTTAAAGTTTATTTTGTGTATTGGTGTTTTGTTTTACAGGGAAACAGCTTTGCTGTCCTGTTTATAGTAAGGTTCCTGTATGTTGAGTTAGTGCTCTAGTAGAGCTAGGTTTCTTTTTGTTTATTTTGTATTTGCTGTGTGGAAATAAAACATGTGCAACACAGTCAAAAGCAAACACCTGTGGTCTTGGTTCATAAAACAGTGCTGAGAAAGAACCTGGAAGAGAGCGATCTTCCACAGTGTGTGTGTGTGTGTGTGTGTGTGTTATATATATATATATATATATATATATATATATATATATATATATATATATATATATATATATAGACACACACACAGTACAGCCTCACTATAACAAACCTGTTGAGATCCAAGCCTTTTGTTCTTTGTAGCGAAAGGACAATCAAAATGAACAGTAAACTGTTGGATTAAGTTAATGAAATGATATTGTGAATAAAAGTTTAATTACATGTATATAAAAGACTAATTTATTTCCAACAAATTATTCAAAAAGTTGTCAGGATGTCAACAATGAAAAGAGAAATTACAGGTGCATTATTTAAACAGTTGTAACAACATATGGGGACGTATAACGGTGTATTTTTCGGAACCCCTTTAACAAACTTACTCTTTAACAAACCTTTGCATTCATTTCAATTAAATATTGGCTTCGTAAAGAGATTGTACAGTTAGGACAGGGACAAATATGCCCTAAATGTAAAAAACTTTCCAAAAATAGCCGGACAAATTATGTGTTCACATGTCAGCACATGTTGAGCACTATAAACAACATTGCTATCTATTAGAGGTAGTCAGGGGTAGTTACAGTCAAATGCTTTGCTACCCAGGGTTACAGGATTTCTTATGAACTTGTGGCCCCTGACTAGTAATTTTGGACCCCTTTTGTTTAATTTGGTGTTTACTCCAATTCTAATATAATGATTCTTATGTTCTTAGAGAAACCATTCAACTATAGACCACTATAGACTCCTGTATATATATATATATATATATATATATATATATATATATATATATATATATATATATATATATATATATATATACGCACACACACACACACACACACACACACACACACACACGCACACACACACACACACAGTGCCAAGAAAAAGTTTGTGAATCTTTTCCTTACTATCCAATAGGGTTTATATTAACCAATTCCATGTCTTTTGAAACAAAATGACGTATGAATTAGACAAACAATGAGTAATTAAGATTCAGGGTATGTGAAAAAGTAAGTGAACCCCTGGTTGTATCAGATAATTAGAGGATAATTAGAATCAGGTGTTTAAATAAATCTTCAGGGGTGAGTTTGGGAAGCTCCACCCTATATAAAGATCGGAAACATTGTGAGTTTGGTCTTCGCCATACAGGTGTGTGGAAACACGTCATGCCACGATCAAAAGAAATCTCTGAGGAGCTCAGAAAAACAGATATTGATGCTCATTAGTCTAGAAAGGGTTACAAAACCATTTCTAAGGATTTGGGGTTCCACCAGTCCACTGTCAGACAGATCTTTTCAGTTTATATAACGCCACAGGTTTGACCCACAACCAAAAGTCCACTTATCACCCACACAAAACAAAAAAACACAGACACAGTTCTTACGGTGCGTGAATTAAGTGCTTGTGTTGCAAAGACAGTTCCTAGTGGAAAGTGAAGTGCTGGTGTCTGGGTTTAATGCTGGCCTGCAGCTGCAGCTCTGGATCATGCTAGTAATCTTGAAAACAGACAAAACAAACAAACACTAACAGAACACTCATGGTTTCTTTTAAATGCAGGGACTAATTTTAGGTTGCTTTCTAACCATTTACAAAGGAACTGATTACTTTGCTGCACCACTATTTTATACCCTCGCTCATGACCCCTTGGTAAACACGCGCATCTGCTCCTCCAATCCACTCCACTGTACTGTAACTCAGTCCCTTTTCCACCTACCCATGGGAATAAACATTCCTTTTAGTCCAGGGTACTCTGCTCCCTTTATCTAGTACCCTCTCAGGTTGGGAGGGATCTAACACCAAGCATCATTTGATCTCTGTCACAACATCCCAAAAATCTTTTCATTTTTGTACACTAAAGTTATACCTCCTTTTAAATCTATATATGTAAGGTAAAACCATGACGGGCCGTGCGGATATATACCACACCTGGGGTGGTGATAAGCCTTTACACACCCCAGAAGTGGTATATATCATCGGAACCTCATGGCACGAAATGGTTTATACCGCTTATAACACGGCTACCTGTCATTTGTGGGAAGAAAAATAATTAAGACACATTTAAATTAAGACAAAACCAGAAACTTTTATTGTGTATACATCTGCAGTGTGATATAGTTAGAAATTTAATTTAATTTACTTCATTGTTCGCTTATTAAATAAATTGCAACTGTTCATTTATTGTGAATTTCTGCATTGAAAGTGCCATCTCACTAGAAACTGATGATGATGGGCAGAGTTTCAAATGACACTAAGGAAGTAAGGGGAGCAACTGCAATGAAGATTGAAGCCGGATCTTGAGGTGAGTTTGTGAACTGGTTATACACATTCAAGTACATTTTCATCCTCTTGGATCTCAAAATCTGTTTTTGTTAGTTGTCGGATACCCTCGCATCAAAGTTATGCCAGATTAAGTTGACGATCGAATCAGACTTCATGCACCAATCCGATCACGATGTCAGGGGGCAGTTCCTCAGTTTTCTGCAGACGCTTCAAATCCAGGCCGGTAATTCGGGGAGTGGTGTCTGGCCTTGTCTTTACCTGCTTTTCTAACAGTTTTCCTGACTGACAAGAATACATTATTGCTGGTTTTATACTCACTGTCAGCAGAGATGTTAAAACTTCCACTGTTCAAATATGTATTTAGTCCAGCTCAGCATTATAAAACTGGAGCCTGAATACTGGTCCTCAGGTGAACTTCTTGCACTGGCATAAAATTCCCTTATGTTGTTGAGATTTTTTGGACTCCATAAAATTAATGTCCATATTTTTTCTTTAAGTACATTAACTAGCCCATGCTGTATTTTTCTTTTTTTTTTTTTCAATCTTTGCTTTCTTCTATTTCATGTAGCTGTTCCTCATCTACTGTTACATGGCTACTCTTGCTGGAGCACTTATTTTATTTATTTATTTATTTTTTTTCAGATGGACTGCTGTGTTCACTCAGAAAGTTGCTGTTGTACCAGTTATGTGGATTTTCATCCCCAAATACATTAAAGGAAATAGGTGAAATGCCACTTGTTTTTGGATGTGACAGTTTGTCATGGAATTTAGAATGCAGTGGTGTGTAGTGATTTTTTCTCGTATGAAGCAACTACTTAGTACGCAAGCCATGCTATAAGCTTTTTATACACACGGTCATGTGATGCTGTTAAACCAATCAGAGGTTGTTATTTTTCCAAGCCATGTTATAAACATATATGTGTATATGTGTGTGTGTGTGTGTGTGTGTGTGTGTGTGTGTTTGTATATATATATATATGCAATAAGGCTTGACAGGGTGTCTTTATACGTCGAATATACAGATGCCTCGGGGTGTTGTGCAGCACGAGACGAAGTTGAACGCCTCCAGCTCCTGAGAAGACCCTATATTCAAATATTCAAAATATACAGACACCCTGAATGGCCCTATTGTGTTTATAATCCAGGTAAACAGTGGATTTGAAGAAAAAAAGCATAAATCATGTTTAGTGAAAAACATTATTTGTTTTCTATTGACTACCCTTACACCAATTAAGTTATCCCGTTTATAACTTTGAACTACAAACTAAGTTAAGCTGAGTAAATTAATTTAATTAAAACATGCAAAAGTACATCTTTATTTTTGATATTGTGTAGATTGCCACTGAAAGAATACACCAGGACGTGGAGTTCAGACAACACTGAGTTTTTATTTATTTATTTATTTTCCTGCACACACTGTGTTTGAGCAGAACAGACAGGAGGAATAGAAATAAACTTAACAACGTCTCAGATTTCAGTAATCTTTCAAGGTCTGTGTTGAAGAAACGTGGATAATGTGCAGAAGTGTATTTTTGTGTTTTTCTGTAGCATTTACAAACCAATTTTTTTTTTTTTTTTTTTGTGCTTTTTTTTTGTTTTGCTATCCTCCAGTTCATTTAATTATTCCTCACCCCAATTGGCATGTCTGCTTACTACTTTTGGGATTTATTGTTTCACATTCCATTGCCAGCCCTGGATTATAAATATACAGTTGTAGTCAAAAGTTTACATACCCCAGTGGAAATTTATAATTTCTCAGAATTTTTCAAAAAAAAAAAAAAAAAAAAAAAAGAATCTTAGGAAAAATCTTTTGTAGCAAAAGTTTTGCTTTTGTGGATGTGGAAAAAAGTTACAATAAATAGATTTAGATAATATTTCCAATAATACAAAAAATGCTAATTCAAAAGTATTCATACCCTGACAAAGACAATTTAATTAATAGCAAGTTGAGGCACCTTAAGCAGTAATAACTTCTTTTGTGTACAGCCTTCTTCAACTCATACCAAAGATTCTCAATCAGTTTTAGATCGGGACTATGACTAGGCCATTCCAGAACCTTGATTGTAATCTTCTTTAACCATTCTGAAGTAAATTTTGATGTGTGTTTTGGATTGTTGTTGAATTGGAATATCCAGTTGCTCTTTAAACCAAGTTTTGTAGCGCAGGGTTTCAGATAATTGGCCAATATCTTCTGGTATGCTGTGGAATCCATTTTACCATGTATTGGAACTAAATTTCCTGTGCCATTAGAGGAAAAACAGCTCCATAGAAGGATATTACCACCTCCATGCTTGACAGTAGGTATGCTGTTCTTTTCTTTGTACACCTCACCAGACTTTCCCCAAATGTAATAACTGTCAGGATGACCAAATAGCTTGATTTTTGATTCATCACTCCACAAACTTTGACCAGAACTCATATCCACAGTTCACATGCCATTTTGCAAACTTTAAGTGATTTTCCTTGTGACGTTTTCTTAAGAGTGGCTTTTTCCTTGGCCTGAGACCACTGAGACCTTCACCATGCAATACTTGACCTGTGGTTGAAATGGAAACTCCAGTCCCACTTGCAGTCAATTCACTTTGAATATCTTTGGCAGTCAATCTCAGATTGTTATTAACCTTCCTCACAATTCTTCTACTTCTTTCTTCCAGACTGAGGGAGCGTTATGACAGTACCATGAGTCTTGTACTTCTAGAAAATAGAAACAATACTTGAAATTGGGATACTTAAATGCTTGGAAATCTTCTTGTATCCTTCTCCAGCTTTATGATAATACAATAAGGTCTTCAGATAGCTCTTTACCTTTTCCCATATTGACTTATTGGTAATGACAACCATCATCCTTTTATACTCTCTAAGAATGTTCAACAACAATCCAGCATTTTCTAGACTTTTCTAGAATTAGGTTCTGCATTACCATATTGAAATGATTCTAGTACCTTGTAGACAATACTATCATAGCATCCAAGGGTATGAATACTTGAATTAGCATTTTTGGAGTTTGCAAAAAAATTGCTGAAATAAATAATAGTAGACATTTTTCTTCATCCACAAAAAGCAAAACTTTTCCCTAAAATTTTGTTTGAGAAATTTCTTGAAATTATAAATTTCCATTGGGGTATGTAAAAATGTTTGACTACAACTGTATATATTATGGCTTAAGCCGTAGCATTCTAGGTGCTGCAAAACCTTTGGCCTCTTGATATTTCTAAGTCTTGCAGTACTTGGCAGAGAAACACCCCTCCTTTGCCTCTAGTTAATAGCTGACAAACATAATCCATTTATGGCAAAAACTGATTGGGAACTATCCAGAAAAAAACAGCTTTGTTTTACTGATTACCTTTTTAAAGCATGATGACTATGATTTACAAGGGAAGGTTTTCCAGGTGTTTATAGAAAGGTTTTGATCTCAGTTTCTCAGTAACACAGCTCTGGTCTTTAAGGCAGTCAGCACAAGGCTGCATATTGCATCAACCACATATTCACTGGCTTCATAGTAATATAAATAGTACTTGTAGCAGATACTAAATGCACATTGTCTCCTTAAGTGATGTTTATACAAAGTCTCCCTAGCATTACATATAACAAAAATAAAACTAGTGTCCCATTATGATTTTATGGGTATGTACATTTCAAAATATTACTTATTAGAGAAGAGTAGAAAGCATACTCTGTATTATCATTGTGAACTCAGAGGCCTTTGCTTTTGGGGGCAGGTGCAGTGACTTCGGTCTTTTAAATTTACATTTCTTGTTGCAAAAATTTCAAATTGAACCTTCCTTTTAAGAACCTTGCAGCTACTACAACATTTAACCAACATATTCATAAACCCATTCAAATCTGTTGCACATCCCTTATTTTTATTTTTTTTTTTTTAGAAAACTATTTGTACAATAGTATATTTCTATTTTTGTAAGTGAAATATGTTCCTCAGATCTAATATCTAACGAGAAGAGTGTTTGGCAAATCACACCAATAAACTCTCACAAATTACACATCCTGTTATGCCACCATTATGAAGCAATATACAAAATGTTCATATCAATCCAACAAGGTGTTCAAAAGTTATAAGCCTCAGCAGCACTCATGCAAAGAAACATCCAAACAAGGAAACATATACCAATATACGAGCAAAATCCTAATCTGAATTTTTCATTTTAAATACAGTCAGCACTCGGTTATCCGTTACCCAGATACACATCAGTTGAGTTACCCAGACACGTCATATAACAAATTAATGCACTTACCCATCACACGTGATTACCAACTCCATCACCAGTTTTCTGATACAAAGCCCATCTCTTCAGTGTTACATTTTATCTGAATATCCGTCACAGCCTGCGTCTAAATAAATAAATAAATAAATAAATACATCTCCGTATTATTGTGCAGTTACACAAATCTTCCTCCAGTTTTACCCAACAAAAATGCAGCCAAAACAAAGGGAATGAGACACGCTAGGGTAAGGTAACAGTTAATCAGTTCCAGATACTGTGATGTATTTATCGAGCACTATATTCTGCAATTTTGAATACTGACTTTGGATACTATTTTAATTCTGGAAACTTTTTTGCATTGTATTTTACACTGTACACAGTTCTGTGTATGGGTAATATTTTGATTTTGCTGGTGGGTCATTAACAGGGAATTTTCCATACTGCTACAATACCGGATTTAAAAGTACGTACTGTATTACAGTCCACGTGTCCAGTCGACTCTTTGGCAAGTGAAATTTTCAGAATCATATCATTCTGAATTAAAATATTTATTCTATTGTAAATATAGTACTATACCAACAAAACCAATACAGCATATCTAAATGGAAGCCTGCTTATTTTAAAACACTGTCCTTTCAGTTATGTACTTTTGATATTGTATTTTTTTTTTTTGTGTGTGTGTTCCCTGAAAAATGGACAAGGGTTGGAATGGGCCAAAACTAAATAATCAGATATGTGTCACACGCGTTTAACCATCACTGAAGTGAAAATATTATAGGGTCATATATGTGAGTGCTGACTGTATAGCATGTTTTCACTGACTTTAACACTACTGCCATCTAGTGGAAATCTGTTAAAACAAACTCTTAAATCCTAATGCAGAGCTATTCCCTCTTCCCATTAAAATGACTCAAATAATAATAATAATAATAATAATAATAATAATAATAATAATAATAATAATAATAATAATTAATCATTTCAGTTAGCAAGTCTACTTGTGTATAAAAGATTTACAAAATATTTCAGGGCTCTACATATGTGTAGATTAAATTAGTTTAAAAGCACGATCCACGTTTATGCAAACTCATCCTAGACCTTGAAAGAGTTCCATTTACAAGCTCTATTGTGTAGGCTAAATTGGTTATTTTACATACAAACTCTGCAGTGCTTTTAACATTAAAAATAACACAAAAGTTACTGCATCTTGATGCAACATATTAAACCTAATTTTACAAGAATAAGAGCCAAGTAAAAGCAGCACACTGACAAAGTGATCTGGCAAGCGACTGCTAGTGTCCACACAGTTAACAGGCACATCAACAATATTAGATCTGCTGACACCTCACAGAAAAAAAGGGCTTGCTGTGGGGATTAAGGCTGAATGAAGTTACTGTCTTGTGCCATGTAATTAAGAGGAAGAGAAACTGAGGATGCACTGGTGGACAAAAATGAGTAAAATACTGCAGCATTCATTGAGCAGCGTTGCTTATACATGGGACTATGCCATAGTTCTGATAAACATTACGTTCTCCTTTGTGTTTTGTATTAGCTCATAAAAACCCCCAACTGAACTTGTAATGTTAATATTTTAAATGTTTTCCAAGGGCTAAACATTTATAAAGTTTCTTAAACTGTTAACCAAAAAAAAAAAAGTCAAATATAGATGTCACCCCTAAAAACATGTGTAAGGTAAGTTATGAAAATAAGGACAGCGCAACCTTTGAACATTTTTTTCCCCCTGTTAATTTACAACAAGAAAAAAAAAATAACTCAGTTTTGGACGGTTAATCAATTTTCCATTTTTGGTTGAAAAACAGTTGCCAAAGTAACATCAACTGAAGTACAGTAGTAAGCAAAATTTTGATTTAAAAAAAAAAAAAAAAAAAAAAAAAGTAAACATTCACAGAAAAAAGGTTAAATAAACATCAACAGTTTAACACTAAGTTTTTTTTTATAATACTAAGTTTCAATTGTCCAGTTTTACCATGTTCAACTCCAGATATTTTTTTTGTTGATCAGCCCAGTCTGTTTTCATAAACCAATAGCAGCTGAAAGGGAGCAATCTTCTCTCCCCTGCAGCACTAAGGGTTTATAAATGGCATATATCATTTTTGTAAAAGTCAAAAAAGCAGTTTTTTTGGCTATTACAGCAAATGCTTTTAAACAACAAATGCTTCAACATTTTATCACGTTGCCGATACGTAAATTAGGTTGTTTGCTGGGTTAAAGGAAGGGCAATTATTGTGGAAGCATCTTCTCAATATTCTAAACAGTGGAAACAAGGTATCATGTCACAAGCAGATAGCAACAGGCCTAAACTTAAAAGAGAGCAGATAATTCAATGCCAACATAGATGTCGTTAAACGATACGAACTTGCACATTCCACAATACTTTGATTTTACAAAAGAGTAAAGAGAAACAGATCTCAGCCTGACATGATTAAATAACTAAATGATTGAACTTATGGTTTTTTTTTTTCATTTAAAAGAATAAGTCAGCCTATTTTTTTTTTTTCCAGCCTTTCATTAAAAAACAAAAAACAAAACAAAAATAACATTTTCGGAGCTTCTTAACAGTTAGTAAACCTATACAATTTACTGTACCCTTCCTGGATACGTTCACATTTTATGAAACATTTTATGAAACAACAAAGATAAAAATGAGAAACAAAAGCAAAACTATAAACCAAGTATCATTCTTAACAAACAACAGCAATGTAGCACAACATAAAAACTACAATCACCTTTTACAGTTTCCTAATTTTAGCCCAGTAAATGGGATCCACCGCTATCTTAGATTTTCTCCTGGTTTGTGGCCAGGCTGCCATGAATGCACAATATGAGCTGCTGGCATGGTTCGACGTGCTACCAAGGCATGTTACGACAACTTGTTTTTAAAAATGTCAAATACAAACCAAAACAAAACTATTTACAGTACAGTAGACAAGAAAGAAAGAGAGAATTATTTCTTCTCTGCTTTCAATTTTTGTAAATAGTTCCAAAGTTCTTCTGCTACCTAGGAGGAAAGTTAGTGAAATATTACCAATAGAACACAGATCTGTGATGTCATGATGTTGTCCTTAACGCTTTTTTCTTCCTAATTTAACAAGCAAGTATTGCAGTCCATTCTCATTTAGCTAGCGATGGGCCAGTGGAAATTGGGAATAAGGTCACTAAGGCCCTGTCCACACTATGCCTATAAACCATATTAATTGCCTTTAAACTGGATTAAAAGTGCTCAATACGGATAGTGTCTACACTACGCAGCATTTAATACCGTACTCGAGAACCAGACCCCAGACCACTTCAGGGGGTAGTGTGGAGTCCAGTTCTAAATTAGATTGCATCAGGTAGTGCGGTTTGTCAGAAGTGTGGATGCTGTAATACAGAAATACATTTTTTGTGTGTCCTCCAATATCCCAAAATGCTTTCTGATATGTTTTGACGCGTGGACATTACAAATACAATACTCAGAACAGGATCCTGAAGGCGTTGAAAACAACTGTCAATATTGCTGTACTGTATACAATTTCTGAGGTTTGTTGTAAAATGGTGGATAACGGAGTGATGTGATCAGATGCCAAATTCAAGGCACACTGATACCTGGAGCAATGAACTCGGTCAAGGAGTTCAAAACGAAATACACACATTATGATAAATTGTACCTCGTGTTTTTAAGAAACAAAGCCATAATGTTCATGCTAGGAAGCACTATGTCTTCCGTGGGCACGGGTTTCAAATTTGCAAGGTTGTAAACAGTGCATGGTGGGATAATGTTATAAAGTCCCACAGTCCATTGCACTGCTAGGAACTGTAACCAAACTTTTTAATAGTGTTTGTACGCATTAAGCCTGACTAACAATGAAACAGTACTATAGTGTCAACGCTTTGAGCTGGATTAATTCAAATGTTTTTGAGTACTGTTCTGAATATCAGTTATGTAGTGTGGACAGGTCTTAAGTCTAACAACTTCTCAGAACTGGTTTCACAGAATGTTTTCACTTCTTATTTACAAACTCATTGTCAAAATTATCTTGTGGCTGGAGGCATGGATTTTGATTGTGTCAAAATCAAACACCTCATGACTGATGCTTTATTGCCAACTAATAAATCGGACATTTCAATTACTGGGTTTAATAACTTAAAAACAGATACAAAAGTGGCACTTCTATTGTTACGTGTACACTAATTATTTGGAGCTTTATAATTTTAAAATGATAAGACAAGGAAGCCAGCCGCTTAATAAATCTTTATGGTCATTCCAGCTCAAGTGACATGATGAGCATTAGAAGATGTCACACTGCAAACATTAGGTGCTGTCAGTCCAGCAATGTTTGGATGTTAATGTTACTGGAAGATATGCATAATATGAAGACAGTATGTAAAACATGTGAGTACTTGTAAAGGTGACATTTGTGAAATATGGAAGCCATATTAGGTCAAGTATATTAGATCAAGTTCAGGGTTACATACAAGTTTCAGCAATCTAAAAAACTATATATAAATATATATATATATATATATATATATATATATATATATATATATATATATATATATATATATATATCTTCTAAACTTGACAGAGATATGCTTCCGGTTATCAAATGTGACCAAAAGCAAAATTCTCACCTTTACCTGGTATTGCTTCAGATATACTTACTTTCTGATCTACAATCTTGCATGTGTATTTCGCATAATTTACAAACTTCTTCTGTGTTTTTGGTAGGGCGCATCGCTGTTTGGAAAATCACACATGCAGACAAGAAGCTTTAAAAGGATTTTAAACTTTAAAATACATTTAATTTTCTTTTTTTGAAAGTCGATATGGATGACATCAACAAATTCATAGTCATTAAAAAAACAGCATTCTACTAATAGCTTAATAACAAATTACACAATTTATCTGTTGTTAGTCATGATATAAACTGTAAATATAACAATAAGAACACCATTTAAAAAAAAAAAAAAACAGTATAGAGCGCACACCCCTTGTTATTTTTTATTTATTTTTTGTCAAGTTGCAGTTGAGACTAGTGTTACTTAAAGATGAGACCACAAATGTGAAGGTGGGTGTTTTCTTCCTCACAGCTGTCTCTGTGTATAACTACTGTTGTATGTGGATTTATCTTTGAATGAAAGTTGCTCTTTTTAGATCATTAACAGTTCAGAATTGTTGCAATGGAAATTATGAGGTAGTTAACATGGATGACCAGATGTCACTATAAGAATAACAACAACATTTAGATAATTACATACATCAATGTACTTTCATTGAAACCCATCGCTCGACGGGCAGTGGTTCATTACCATGTCTGTTCTGTGCTTTTAAGAATATGAAAGAAAAAAATCATATGGAGAATAAAGAAAGGTGTTTTGTTTTCACCTCGCTAACCATGGTTTTTAGTTTGTCCTTGACTTCATTCACACTGAGGCTCGCAATGGCTCCAGACTTTTCTTTTTTATGATGTGTAGTCTAAATAAAAAAATTAACAAGAAGGGTGAAATACAGTCAGGGCACTGGGAGTGAACTGGTCCACATGATGATTACTAAGAAGAACACGGGACATCCCAATTGAAGGGCTATATAGCAGTTCAACTAAACAGAGTTGAAAGCTTCAATCTTTTTATGCCTGGAGGTCAGTCTTTTCTTAGCTGCATGACATGGTCTAGACTGGTAACAACTAAATTAGAATGGAAGTACCTATCAGCCATAATAAAACAGCTGCATTTTTTTGCTTGCAAATATGAGACTTCACTCCAGATACTGTCAATCTCTCATTCTTTAATTCAGATTATTCAGTTTGATGCATTTCCAACAACATGGTGGTACAAGGTTGTGGCAGCTCAAAGTCTGTGCCCATGATGTCCCATAGCAAAAAGTCCCCTAGACAAATAAGCAATACTGTGCAGCATGGTATCACATCTGTAGCCTCTAGAAAAAGTTTTCTATATATTTTCAACGTAATGTGCTGTATGTCTTGCTAAAGACATCTTAATCCACTGGGGGTAACTTTTTAGAAATTAACGGGTAATCCACTTTGTTCCAAAAGATGCAAGTTACTCCTGCCCAAAGATTTGCCTGCTTGCACTGAGATTTATAAGCAATGGTTCTGCAGTGTTGTTAGCCTCAAACATTGCACTTACCACAGTTTTTGTTATTTGCTGCTATAAGGACAGCATTTAATTTCATTTAATAGTGTTTCTTATACACTCTACAAAGATTCTAGAATGCAATTCCAAAAATGTGATGGAAGAATGCTTGACCCTTAAAAACTTGATTTGAAATAAACCTTAATTTTAATGCAATGAACAAAGGGTTAAAACTGTCCTTGCTGTAAACACTGAGATTTAACCAACAAATCACACTACTAATGCATATAGTTCAGTCAACGCTGATAACTGGTTTATTCAGTAATGCTACATGGATATGCGCTTCAGCATTCAGCTGTGAACTCTGTACCTTTCAACACAATCTGATCTGTCAGTGAAGCCATTACTAGTCATTGCAAACACTGAATAGATATAAATTGAAAACGGATATGGGAGGGTTTTTTGTTGCTTTAAAAGGTTATAATCTTTTCTCTTTTTGCCTGTTTACAAAATGACACGTTCATCAGACAGATGAAAGAGAATGAAATTAGAGGACACACTCTCACACACGTCTGCAAAAACATATGGCTTTGGATGAACGCCAAACATGCCGATTTGTGCCTTTTTTCCCCAAAAGCGGCTTTTTTGCTGCAGCTGTGTACCTGAAACAGCTGACAAACAGATACTATGAGCAGCTCTTTTTCATCTCCTGTAGGCAGCGATTATAGATATAAAGGGCCTGACTTACTCACTGGCACGCTATCACTTAATACCATAACCATTTCGGAATCCATTAAATTCTAAAGCCATATCCATTCCATCATGTGGTGGAAAATATATCCTCATCATGAAAAGACTGCTTAAAAAAGTTTCTTGGTTGCTGTGCCTCTACACAGGAGATGACAGCTGCTAACACAGTTCAGAGAACGACCCTGCGAATCATGTGAGCTAGGACCCGCACAGTACTGTGTCTCGCATGTGTCCTACATCACCTTAGATATCTTGGGGTCCCCCATTTCTGTCATCTCGATCACTCACAAGGCAGCATGGGAGAGGATTGTGTGTACTGGTTAACATAGAAGCAGCCCTCGGGAGGGGCAGGAAAAGAAAAATTATAAAGCACTGCGATCATTTCCAGGTAATTTAAATCGGTCAGGACAACTCCTCTTTCAAAGACTACTTTTTTGCTCCACTTAATATATAGTCTAACCTGACATCAAACAAAAAGATAACAGCAGTTTCAAAGTCGGCATGGATGTGGGGGTGGGTGCAGTCGGATAAGGTTTTACGCTCCCTGAGCTCTGATCTCCTGTAGCTCAACCAACCCTGCAGTTAAACTGCAGCATACTTATTAAAGAATTACCAAATCTGAAGATTGGCCAGAGGATTAAATGAAAAACAATTATCAGACAACTTCTATAGTCTAGCTATTCCCAATGATACGCTGCTCACAGCAAGTATTTGTCTAGCATGGATTAAACTGCAATGATGGCTACCTGTTGAGGTTATTAGAAACGTGTTAAACTTGCTGCTCTTTCACTATAAAGAAAAGGGGCTTTGACGAATGCCTGAATGTGTCACAATTTAAAGATGTTCTGTAATCCAATGATGTCAGTGGCTCAGAAGGTCACAAGTTCGAATCTTGCCTGGGGATAAAATAGCCAGGACAAACTCTAAGTGCAGGACTTGTGCTACTAAATGTGCTAGTTGTACAGTTTGTCCAAATCAAAATATTAAAGGGAGGCAGTTTTCATTAATTTGTATAAAGTGAGCTATGAATGACAGGCATACACTTTTTCACCAGAGGTGGCGCTGTAACAGAAGGATACTGAATCTTTATCTCCCTCGGGTACCCGCTTTACTTAAGCCAAGTTCAGTGTATGATGTGTCTATCTATATCAGAGGTTCATGAGGATTCTAGATATGACATTTGTCCTAAATCCTCACGGTTCAATTCATTTACTTTACTCTTTACACAATGCAGCCAGATTGTGCAAACATTGATTTTATAGGGTTTTTTCCGCATGCATTTTAGAGCTAATCTCTATATTTTAATGCCAGTCTTGCGCAGAGTATTGTTAAAGATTCTTAATCACTGTTTATGTAACACTAAACCAATCACCTGCACATTTTTTTGTAATATTTCAAGGAATCTCCTAGAAATGAGTCGATACATCAATACACTTTTGCGTGTTAAAATGGTTACATGAATAGAATTAAAATGTATTATTATTATTTTGATTTTATTATTCAATTTTAGTTAACTTGCAAAACCCAGGCCATCGTAAACTTGTATTTAGCATTACTGTCGGAATGTATAAACATAACTTGTGCTGCTGTCTCCCCAAATATATTTTTCTACAACTACTGATGCAGTCGATACAACACAAAAACAGTAGCATTATTCTACAGTGTATGATTCATACAATGCCAATACGCAAACAGTGACATCACTGTGCAGTGTGGTTCTATGTGGTGGCAGACCATCTTCAGCTAGTGTCTCCCAGACCCTCACTGTAGAGGAATCCAGTGCGGTAGGTAAGGGGTGGCAATGCTTTTTGTAGTAGACGCAACATTCAATGAGTGCTAATTTACTGCTCTTATTTTTTTATTTTCTAGTCTTTTACATTCCATTGTCTGATTCTCCTTTGGAAGAGATCTCTTCAGCTTTGTGACTGTTGAAAGATTCAATAGTATTGAAAAGCAAGGTACTGTCCAGTATATCCTAACTCAATTTAGCCAGCAACTGCAGAACCTGTAATTGTAATGTCTACCCTGTATAAATAATTCAAATAGCTACATTAAATACAATTCCTAGCTTCTGATTAGGTCTAGAAATGGAAAAAAATCATTTACTGTACATATGTCAGTTTATCACACTTTAGTTTTACATCTAGAGAGCCACCTCTCCAAATGTGAAAACGCACAATTATTAAGTCTGAGAGCATCAGAATCTGGGGGTATACACCATGTGGGAGTCTGCCTGTGACCTAGGTTAGTTTCTAATCTGGTACACTTTCATACTGACATTGATTCTGTAATTTCAACTGTGGAAGGAGATGGATGCTACGAACATACTTCTTTTAAAATCATTAAGAGTCCCCATAAAATACTGTATCTGTTACCTTTACAAAGATGTCATGTACAGTGTTTGCAAGATTGCAACAACCTGACAACTAATGTACAGTACAGTATGCTTGTTATACTTGTTTTCCAATATTCTTGGGTGTGTAAATGTTTCCATGATCACATTTTTCAAAAAAATTATGTTTATGATGCTGCTGTAAACCACATTTGACATTAAAACAAGAAATGTAAGCTGATGTTTTAGAACAGTATGTTATGCGAACTAGACATTTCGTTATTAAATAGGGTGTTTGGGAATGGCTTAATGTCAACAAGCCTGGGAATGTTATTGTCGAAACATGTGCAGTCCAGTGGGTTTTAGGTTTGTGACGTCTTGAAATCAAGTGCAAGCTTTGCAGATTTGTATTATTTTTTTTTTTTAACTCTTCTCCTTTATTCTGTGTGCGTGTGTTTTATGGTATTGGTACATGCTGTGCATCACATCCGCCATGAAATTACGATCAGCATCATTAAAAGTACTGTCGACAGCCATAACCTACAGCTCATACCATAAAGATGGGGTCATCTTGAACAAAGCCACTGATTGGCTATACAGTTCCCAAGATGTATAAAAAACTGCACATTTGGAAGAATGGACAAAGTGTTTTATCTGCTATTAATATATACACTATATAATAAATGATAACACAGAAATGGTGAATTTTGATTTAATTACCTGGTTTCTATTTAATGGTAGGCCCAAAATTTTTGTTGTAACTGGTCTGGCCTATCAATAAGACACTGAAATGTCACCATCAGAAAAGTCTTGGTCTTGCCAGTGGTCTAGTAACTGATGACTTAACATTACATTTTCACAGAATGGTCTACTGTCAATCTTTTTGAAAGACTCAGCTGTGCTGAGAACACACACTTCAATAGGCATGTAGCGTGTGAATCATTCACAAAAAATAACATGTGGTGCTGTCACCCCTGAGGCAGAGCACCTCGCGGAACCCATGCAGGTTTTCTGTAGTTGTTGGTGGAGCAGAGTGAAGCGCTCTGTTACCTTGGGCTGTGGCTTGGCTGTGTGGGCTCCTGTTTTCCCAGGTGCGCCATTGTGTTGGACGCAGATTTTGGCTCTGTTTTTTCCTTCCCCGGAGTCTCATTCTGGAAGAAAATAAGAAATAAATAAACAGACATTAAAAAATAAATAAATAATCAAAGTGAAATTACTTCACTTTAGTCCAGATTTTGTGAAAGCCAGATGCATGTTTTGACAGCTCGAATCTAGGATTTACTTAATTTCCCTGCAAAATCTGGAGTTTCAGCTGGGGGTGTAGTCCTTCATCTATAGCAATGTGCCGATTCATCGATTTGCGCAGTGAACCGTGATATTGTTCTTGATACGATGGAACAATAAATGTGCAACTTGTACGTCTCACACATACTGCAGAGTACCGTGACCCACGTGTCATGATGTGTATCATGAAGACACTGGCGATGCACAGCCTTATTCATTACCACTACAGGTCACTGTGAACAAAGAAAAAATGTTAAACTTTGAAGCTTAATAATTTAGAGCCTGTTCTAATCTGATAATTGTCACTACATCACAATTCCTGGTGTAGGAGGTACAACATGCGCACTGGGTAAAATCTTGCCTATGGGTAAAAAGTGATATAGCATAAAGAGTATGACATAACTGGTTCCTGGTACTTTTTTTTTTTAAACCATCGAATTAATTCTGAAGTATTTGATACATTTTGGAATTATACAAGTTTTGCAAATACAAATTACTTAACTCATTCTACACACAAAAACAGCCATCTTTAAATTCAACTGTCAGCCAAAAAATATTACATTTCAAAAATTAAAAACCTGTTCACTTAACCATGAAATCCAATCCGCATTAAATAAATAAAAACATCCGTCACACAATTCACTCAAGCCTCGGGCCTCCATCCACCACACCTGTAGATTGAGCCTACGGCTTCCATCCCAAAGGCACCTCAGCAATCCAAGAAGCTGACCGCCTCATCTTTGCTCAGTGCACCAGAACAGGGAGGAATCTGGCACTAAATAAATCACATAATGACAGAAATGCTCAGCCCCCCCCCCCCCCCCCCCCCCCCCCCCCCGAGCTAAAAATCTATGCTAGAAACCAGGTATGTGCATTGGCCAGCTTTGATCTTTGCTTGGCACAGCTTCAACTTGGATTGTGTCTAAGGCACACATACATAAACCACATAAACACGTACACACAGGCTCTACTGTTTAGCACAAAGGCCAGGTGCAACGAAAGACTGAGTGGCAGGAAAGGGAAGAAGGGAGAGAGGAAAGGACAGAAAAGGAGAATTCACAGTACCTGCTTCACATTCTTTAGGAGAGCAACATGTATCAGCTCTGGGAGCATATTTCTGGCACAGAGAGCTGCTCATGAATTAGCAAACTTGCGAGGAGATTACAGAGAAGAAATCCGATCATTATACTCGATACCCTGTATTTTAGCAGCACTAAAACCAGATGGGGTGCGAAAGGAAAAGATTAAAAGTCAGCAGGCCCTGTTTTTTCAAAGAGTTTTAAAATGTATGCTATAAAAAGAGCAGACAGTAAATTAAAATAGTCTTCACCCAGTATTTAATCCAGACTTTGTTACATGGCATAATCAAGATCTAAAACTTGGTGTTTTATTAATGTGCTTAATATGAGACCCTTTAGTCTGTATAGTAAGAAAATACCAAGTAAGTATTATTATTGTGCTGAAATGGGCTGCATTAGATCTTAAGGAGGACTTTGAAAATTCTTACAGCATTGTTAGACAGTCAGAAATCAGTGTCAAAAGCATACACCTTTTTCGTGTTACAGCTGCTACTATATAATGTATGAGCAGGCGATTATAAAACAACTTTGATAATATTTGGATACAGTATCAAAGGAGAAGCATCACTCATTTTACAATCTCTTCCCATGATACCTGCAAAAACAAGCTAGGTGGTATCCTTACAGTATCTGATGCAGAATGTAGAAGACATTGCGATAACTGAATGAGCAACCTTCTTTTTTTTAGGTATTAAATATTGAGAGACCCCCTTCAGCAAGGTAAACATATCTAGTTCCAATGCAAGGTAAATAAGTGAACACCCACAATTATTATTATTAACATCCAATTGATTAACTTGTCAACCACACCTCCACTTCCACACATACGGCAAGTATCAAGCATGACCCTCTTGGACTTCCTACACTGCAGCATGTGAACTGTACTTATGGAACCAATCAATATTTGTAAAATGTTTATGGTTTTTGGCGGAAATCAGAACGTTCTAGGAATTCGGCGGAATCCATCCATAGATATATAGGTCATCTACATATCTACGGATGGATCCCAATGTAAAATGAATAGAGTTATATGTCAAACAGGGCATCCACAGGAAAATTGCTTCAACAGAATCCCTCCCCCCCCCCCCCCCCCCCCCCCCCCCCCCCCCCCCTTGGGTTTTTCACTGTACTAGCCCCATAAATGTTCAGCAGTAAAGAGGTCCTGTGACTGTCTATCATAACACTGCAAAGGTGCTGCATTCACAATTTGAGAAACTTTACACACCAAGTTTCATGGGTAGGGTGTTTTGATCACAGCTAGAACAGAACTGAATGGTTGCAAACGTGTGTGACCGCCTGAATGTTACCAGTACAAACATTATCAGCTGCAATACTAGCGCTGGGAGAAACACTGGATTTTCATGTTCGGACAGTCACTCTTAATTTAAATATTCTTTTGGATATTCGTTCATTTTCAAAAAGTAATAAAAGCCAATATATTGCTTAGAACACAGGCAGAGACAGCATAGCAGCAGGGACAGCAGAGCATGGCCCCTGCGTGTGTGCCTTTATTTTAAAGCAAGTCATTACAATATGTAACAAGCTAAAGTAGTAAAATAACCCAGGAGTAAAGAATACATTGTGTAGGCCTTACTTTACCCCAGTGAATTAACTAGGAAACAAAGGATGCCAAATAGCAGTTCAAGTTCAATGTTTTTTGTTCTGTTTTTGTTCGGGCCTTTTGTTCTGTGACCCCTCACCTCTGGAATGATTTGCAGAGATTTTTAAAGGACTGTGAGGCTATTGAGGCTTTTAAATCTGGTCTAAAGACTCGTTTTTATCAATTGCCTTTTTTGTAGTTTGTTGTTGTTTTAATATGTGTGAATTGTTTTTATTTTACCTGTAAAGCACTTTGAGATAATTGTAATGAATGGCGCTATACAAAATAAATGTATTATTATTATTATTATTATTATTATTATTATTATTATTATTATTATTATTATTATTATTATTATTATTTTGTTTATTCCCGAAATAAATAGTACAGTGCTCAATCGCTGTAAAGCTCTCGGTTATAACGAGCCCCGGATATAACGCTCCTACAGCATGTCCCCAAATTCTCTATACTAGTGATTCATGCAATATTTCTACAGTAAATACAGTACCGGTGTTGTTAAAACTTCTCAGGCTAACTTCTATTTCTGTATCTCCCTTCACAGCATCTGAACTGAAGAAAAGCTGCCCTGGCACTTTATATCAAAGACACCTTACTCAACATTTGTTTTACAACTAAATAAATATTAGGCCTATTACGTGGTTAGCAAAATACTTTTTTGCTGCGAGAGGATCTGCAGCTTTCTTTGGGAGACAAGATGCTTCAGCCCCGCTCCAGCAGCCGAACCTGGGACGAGCCCATTCCCTCTTCCCCTCACCCAATCCGCTCTCCTTCTCGCACTTGGTTTGCTTGTCTGTTGCTTCAAACTGAACTCCCTACCGCCGTTTAGCCAGGGTATTTATAGTTTAAAAACTGCTAAATTAAAATAATCCACTAGAGGGAATGTTACCTTTTTTTTTTTTCTTTTTTTTTTGGAAAATATACAGCGTTGATTACATGGTGCAATATGCTTCACTATATGAGTATTATAGAGAGGGAGTTAGTTTGTATTTTAATCAATGTGTGTTGTTTGTTCGTGTCGCCACGGGGGTGTGGGTGGAGGAGGGGCAAATGGTTTCGTTATTAAGTGCGAGAAGCCAAGATTGCGAGTAAAACACCCCGGGGGCTCTGGGTTAATATCGCTCCCCTCGTGACATATATAAAATTCCTTGCCATTTGCCGGTAACGGCACAGAAAACATTTGCTCCATACCCCATTTTTATAAAGTAATAACAAGTAATAATAATTATTGTTCTTATTATTTAATCGACATTTTACTACTCTTGTTTTTTGAGTGTCAAATTCCACAAATAATGTAAGGTGTATTGTCTTTTCAACGTTGTTTTTTTATATTATATATGTTAGGTGTATTTTTTGTGATGTGTTGTACAGAGATTCTAAGCCGAGCGATCCCATGAGATTCTGGCTCGCTCTAAAGCAGCACAATGCTTTTTTGACCCAGATGGCCTTCCATAGAGATCACTATTAGTGCGCGTGCATAATCTGGTTTGTTTACTTTTTGCTGTCTAAAACTTTTAAATAGAGGCTCAAGAGCTGCTGTGTTGATCCTGTGTTTTTATTTTTTATTTTTTTATATATTCATCTCACTGAGTTTTTTCATTTGCCATTTTTAAAACTGTCGTGCAACTTCTGGTGAGGCAGTAAATAAGTGGACGGTACTTTTGTCATTTCTAGCGCATACAAACATCTGTTTTTTGTACTCGATTACATGTCAAGAAATACTTGTTCGAATACTCAGATATTTGTCCCAGCACTAAGCAATACCACATACTCCAATACTCCTATGTTCAAAAGATTCACTGGGTGGATACATCCAGAAGAATGCTAACAGCTGTAACATGTGTTTTGTGGAATAATGTAGTTTGAGAGCAGGGGTACTTGGAAAAGGTACTAATTTACAGGTTCGATTCACAGCTAACAAAGATTCAACCTTGTGTCGCAACTTTACACATTCCTGAAACATTCCAAATGAGATGCTGAAGCATACAGCACAGTTAAAGAAGGCAGATCAGTACAAAATACCTTTATGAGGAGAAGGGAGATGATTTAGCCAGGTGGTTTGAGCAGCTGAGGTTATGACAGAATCACATAATCTTTCTAGGAGCAACATTTTAAGGCGCTTAGACCCAGCTGCAAATATCTTCATACTGGGAAAATAACTAAATGCAACACTTACAAAAGCCAAATGTACCTCTGGGTTGGAAAGGGGGGAGGGATACTCCATCAGGAGCATACACACAAGCATGACCTAATTCGTCAATGAAAAGCACAACTGCGTGACCTCAAATTGAAACTACACAATGGACTGATGGGCTGTGAGTAGTGGTAACCAAAGACTCAAACTGCATGAATTACTCTATCCAGAGACTCACAGAACACTTGCATTACATTTCAAGTGGTGTGACCATAATTTACAGCATCACACCAATGATGTACACATGATACATGAGTATACATGAGATTCATAGCACAACTAATGACCCTCTGTGGTCAATGAGGCAGATTTATTTTCAGAAATACTGAAATAAACTTTTTTCTTTTGGCGATAACTTTTAGATAGACATCAACAAGTTATGTTACTGTGAATGAATGAATATCAGCATGGTCATTTGGGCCACTGAATAATTTTCAAATTTGATTATTTGTCCTAGCAATAAGGATTTTGAAGTTGATGTTAGGGATATTGCTGAACTAACAGCTTCTCTTAGTAGGTTGCCAGGGGCAGGGACAAAATGTCCATCACGTTGGTTGAATAGTGTGATAAAATCTATGAATGTCAGTCACTCTTTTGTTGTTCTACTTGAAAACAGCACCAATGTTTCAAGAGAAGATGCTTGATGTACAAAGACAAGTGGACCAGCGAAACTGGACTGGAACCGACAAAACTTAATCGCTTCTGCCCCACTTTAGATCAACTGTGGCTGTTTTCAAACTACTAGCCTACAACCTTGTTTACAATCACAATCTCACAGACTCAATGCAGTAATTACAGTTGGAAAAAGAGAAGACTCAGAGATACAGACAACCTTAACACTCTTTCTTGCTCCACTATTAAAGGACCCAATCCTCAACCAAATTCTAAGGAACTGGTTTGATTAGTATAAACAGGATCACATAGCATCTAGGGAACTAAGACATTATTCATTGTGACCGTTTAATTGAACCCTTTGGTTATTTTGTGCAATTTGATGACATTCTGTAATTCTGTGAACTGCATAGCTGAATCACTTATTTACGCAATTATCTATTCTGTATTCCCTGCCTTACTGTACCTGTATTATTACAGAGAAACCTTCATCATATATTTGAACTTTTGAGCTATTCAGGTTGGGATAAATAAGAGATCAATCATTGTAAATAATTAGTATGTATCCTTCCCATTTTGTAGTTTTTCACATACATATGGAAATCTAACAAAATGAAAAATGTGACATTTCAGAATCTAACATGAAACACTGTACTACTATGATGGCTTCCTATAGACTTTTGCGATATAATTTTCTAGTTTATTTGATTACATGATGTTAAATAAAATAACTAAATTATGTTCATATAGTTTATTTTTGTTATATATTTTTATTATGTCTCATCTTAAAATTCTAGATGATGCAAAACTTTTGGCCATAGCTGTACAAGGAATGTTGTAGTAACCTTGGGCTATATTCCTGAGTTTCCTAGGTAATTTGAGACTAACGTACTTATTTGGTCAAACTTAGGGGATGTTGGTCTTAAATAATTTATAGATAAGGGACGTTCAAAACATCCCTTATCTATTCACTGCCACAGGCAAGACAGAGAAACTCAATGGAACAGTCTTTCTCAGCTCTAATCTGACACCTAGTGATCAATGTGAGGAATCATCTGTTTTAAAAATTAACAAACCCACTACCTTGAATGAATCTGACACAACAGGTTAAATGTATGTCCAGCCACCATGTGTATTTGTTAATATTGCAAACCAGAATCTCTGAACCTAAACGGTAAAGTCAAAGTAAGAATTATTATATGCAGTGAACAGCCTTGGTCCAAAAAAAAAAAAAAAAAAAAAAAAGATGAATATAGCAATTCCAGCATCAAAACTAGATTTTATTTTTATTTTTTTAATTTTTTTTGCTGGAAGAGATACATTAGGTACATTTTGGTATGTTGGACAGAGACATTAAATGGAAAATCCTTAGTAAGGGAGCAAAAAAAAGCCCACTCTCGATCTTACAAATTACCCATAAGTAGAACCAGTCCAAAAAAAAATCATAGAATTCACAGGCTCCGGCAGAATTCAGTCTTCCACGGATTCAGCATATTCTGCAGCTACATCGTCATCATAATTATCATAAACAAACTGCTAGTGACCTGAAATATGTAACTTGGTTCTTCAGTTCTAGTAAATCATCTCCTTCAAAAAGCTGGAGTTAAAGGCTTGAGTTAAGGCTTTGAAGTCCCATGTGATGTGATGTTTTTATGTGACAATTTTTAAATATTTTACTGACAAAATGCTTGAGATATTACATTGGAAGTGCTTAAACCATACATTGTTTATATGATTATATGTTTACTTGATTTACATGTTTATAAGTCATTATTAATACAAATATTAAAACACATCAGATGCGCCGCAGAACACTGTGTTAGCTACTTAATATTTCTGCAGTTTTATGCATATTTTCCCACAGCTTTGGACTGCCTCTAACCACAAGTAATTAATCAACAATCCAGGTTTATCAAATATCAACTTATTATTAGATATACAACTTAGTCATTTTGTGAACACGTTTTGTTAATTTTTTTTCAAAATATTGGGGGAATAAAGCACTTGGAATGGTCCAGGAACCATCAGTCATCTGCAGGGGTTTACAAAATGTGCAAAAACCTCCGACTTCCTCTGCATTTAGACATGAACACCTGAACAATGCGAACAAGGAAAATGCAGTGCATAGAAATACACAGCTTTAAAATGCTTTAAAAACAGAGCATTTACACATTTATTTTTTCTAGTAAGCTGAAGCACAACCAGTATGCCACATTGGAGGTTACTCGAACTGGTTAACATTTGTATTGGGGTATCCTGGACTGAGCAGCTGCAGCTCACCAAAGTGGTACATCATTTCGTATAAAACAGAAGTTCATTTATTGTTCATATGTTTTACTATTTTAACAGATCTTGTGCAGTTTGGGAGCAAGTTTTTTGTCTGCTCAAACTGTGGAAAATGATTTCTGTTACAATGATAATAGACACCCTACAAACACAACGTATTATCTTTTAATAATCACAAATGTAATCAGGAAATGCTATTATAAAATGAAAAAGGTGTTTTTTTTTTTTTTTTTTTTTTTTTTAAACTTTCGAACTATGCTGTATGTTCTATGCACAGGATGACATTTACACACAGGATATGATTTACCAGAACTTTAAAAAAAATCAGTTTGGTTTCTTAGAAGTGATTATTAACATGTTAGGCCAGACTTATGAAGGTCTTCACACCTAAATGAGTTTTCTCCCTTTTGTGAAGAAAATACAACTGATCATATTTCTGACAACAAGTATCAGCTTAGAAATCCAGTAGTTTTGGCTCCCAGTTGGTAACACTACTACACGGCAAAAAAAAACATCTCCTCCTCTAAGACCGAAACCCTAAGCACTTACGTTCTCTGGTGCTTTTGGTGGGGAAGCCTTATTTTATCATCATCATCATCATCATCCCTGCAAAAGAAAAAAAAAGGGGGGAGTGGGGGGTGGGTGTGACTGAAATTGTCTCAGCCCAGAAACAGCCTGCCAGCAGCGAGTCTACAGCCGAGCCAGAGGCTGCTACAACATCAGCTTATGCTGACCAGGAGAGTGAGTTCAAGGTGGTGGGGAAGAAACGACGGCTGAAAGAGAGGAAGGCATACTCTACTGCTGCCGGTGCGGCGGGCGGGCGGGGAGTCAATTTGGGGACCTATGGTTTCTCACGGCAGTGGCGGAGGGTCTCAGCCCTGCACTGCGGTGGAACAGAGTAGTCGGACGGAGGAGGGTGTGGATGGTGATTCCCGGCCCACTGATCCAAATTCTCAGGTTCATGTATCGGGTGGGGTTAGTGGAGGTGAATCTCTGTCGCCCCAGTGGTGGTACTTGGCTGTGAGGAGGAAATCCGCGGTGCTGGAGTTCAAGCCGGTTCTGATGGGGATCCTGTCCCGGGTGGCTCCTCTCGGCCAGGGGAGTCGGCGGTGGCAGAGGAGCCAGCGGAGGCAGAGGCAGAGGAATCGGTGGACAAGGAGGAGATGTCGCATTTTGACCAGCCAAACCGGTAAGGGCAAATTATGTACTATTAAAGAAATCAGCACTTTTCTTGATAGATCAAAGGGTAAGAGGAGAATAGAGGTAAAATCATTTTTCCCAGACCAGAAACGTTTTCTATACTCTGCAAATGTTTCTATACTCTGCAAACTCAGGAAAGCAACTTTAGCTGAATTCAATCAAAAAAAAAAAAACATTCAGACTGAAAAGGCACATGAGTTCAGTGAGGAAAATGTTGAGATCGTCTAATCAATTTTAATGGCTAATTTTTCCTGGAATATTTATACATTTATGTCTTTATTCATTTTATTGTTGAGCAATCTATTTTTACCAATGGAGAAAATGATTTTAGGCTCTTTTAACATAAATGGGGGTAGAGATTTTAATAAGAGAGCACAGCTGTTTGATTTTTTAAATAGTAAACGAGCAAACATGATTTTATTGCAGGAGACACATTCAGACTGCACCAGCCAGTCTCACTGGCAGTCTGAGTGGAGGGGCGACTGTGTTTTAAGTCACGGCTCAAATGTCAGTAGAAGTAAAGTAGAAGTAAATTATGGTGATTTTTAAATTAGTTTTATTAATATTTATGCTCCTAATGTTGGGGAGGGGAGCGAATTTTATTTTTTTTAAAAAGTTGAGTCAGGTGTTGGGACAATGTGACACTGGTCATGTCCTCATACTGGGAGGAGATTTTAACTGCACTATGGATTTTAACAATGATAGAAACCACGGGGAGCTCAATCCCCAATCTGTTAGAGAGCTGGCCACTGTCTTAAACACTTTTGACCTTGTTGACATCTGCAGGAATTTTCATCCCACCAGCAAATAATACACATGGATTAAAGTCAATCAGAATCAGCTGTCAGGGGCACGTTTGGACCGGTTTTACACACCAAAGCATCACATAAATAAATTAATTAGATGCAGTATCTCACCCAACTCTATTTCCGATCATCACTTCGTATCTGCTACTATCTCTTTACCTACCAAAACACATTCAAAGTCATAGTAGCACTTTAACACAAAACTAGACAAACAATTCACAAATTATTTTAAATTATTTTGGCAGAATTGGAGAAAAGAAAAAAATAAGTATGCCAGATTGAGTGATGGGATATCGGAAAGGTCCAAATTAAAGTGTTTTGTCAGCAATACACCCAGAGTGTCACCAGGTCGGTAGATGCAGTGGTCAGTGAGTTAGAGAGTGAGATTGTGGAGCTTGAGAGGCAGTTGGATGTTCAGCGCAGTGAGGAGGCGTACCGGGGCCTGCAGGAGAGATGGCAACGCCTGGGCTGCTTGCTGGAGGAGAAGGTGAAGTGCTCCCTGCTCAGAGCCCGTTTCACTGAGCTTAAAGACATGGACGCTCCTACAGCCTTCTTCTTCAGCCTGGACAGGAAGACAGCAGAGCGCAAGCAGATGAGCTGTCTGAGGCTGCCCTGCGGGAGAGGTCTCCAGCCCTGCGGAGCTCAGGTATGCGGCAGTGAATTTCTACAGTGGTCTCTTTAAGGCTGAGAACTGTGACCTGGGAGAGATGGAGCGACTGCATCAGGGGCTCCCCAGTCTGAGTGAGGAGGAGTGGCGCAGGCTGGACACCCCGCTGACCTTCCAGGAGCTCACTGTCGCCGTCATGCAGCTCTCCAACCAGAAAGCGCCGGGATCAATGGGCTGCAAGCTGAATTTTATAAATGATTCTGGGACTGTATTGGACAGGATTTTTATAAGGTCCTTCAGGAATGCAACTGGGATGGAGAGCTGCCGCAGGGCAGTAATCATGCTGCTACCCAAGAAAGGAGACCTCTGTAACCTTAAGAACTGGCGCCCCATCTCATTGTTGTGCTCAGACTACAAAATATTTTCCAAGGCGCTGGTAAATCGGCCGCGGACACAAATAGGGTCAGTGGTGCATAAGGATCAATCCTATTGCGTACCAGACCAATCCATTTTTGATAATCTGTTTTTAATGAGACCTTTTTAATATTGATGATGGTTTAATTTCAATTGACCAGGAAAAAGCTTTTGACAGAGTTGACCATGAGTATTTGTTTAATGCACTGAAGGCATTTGGTTTTGGCCTTGTTTTTATTTCTAATATTAGACTCCTCTATAAGAATGTTTTTAGCCTGGTGAAAGTAAACAATGATCTGAGTGTCCCTTTCCCTGTGTAGAGGGGGATATGGCAGGGCTGCTCCCTCTCGGGGATGCTGTACTCCCTCTCTATACAGACTTTCCTGCATCAGCTGAGGGAGAAGCTAACGGGCTGGCTGCACCCAACAGCATATGCTGATGACCTTAATGTTTTCATTGCTAATGACAGGGATGTCACTGTGCTGGAATCCTGCATTAAGAATTATGAAAAGGCCACCTCAGCTCGGGTCAATTGGGTAAAAAGTGCAGCTTTTCTGTTTGGTAGCTGGGAGGGAGTAACTCCCCCATCACTGCCCCCAGCGCTGACCTGGGAAAACACTGGGGTTAAGATATTGGGAGTGTTTTTTGGGAAAAAAGCGTTCATGCAGCAGAACTGGGAGGGATTGCTGGATAAAGTGAAAGGGACGCTGCAGAGCTGGCAGTGGCTCCTTTCACGACTCTCGTTTAGGGGGAGGGTCCTTGTTATTAACAATCTGGTGGCATCTATGGCTGGTGTGTCTGGACCCTTCCCTGGGTCTGTTAAATGAGATTCAGAAGTGTCTGGTCCAGTTTTTATGGAGTGCGCATCACTGGCAGCGTCCGGCTGTCCTGTAAATCCCCCGTGAGGAAGGGGGGCAGGGGCTGATTGATATCCCCAGCAGGGTGGCAGTGTTCAGGCTACAGGTTGCCCAGAAGCTGTTCTATGCCCCAGAGCTGAGGTGGAGAGGCCTGGTTCACTCACTCCTGCACAGAGCAGGAGGGTTAGGGCTCGACAAGCACCTGTTTTTAATATCCCCTGAACAGCTCAATGAGTTAGTTTTTAAAAAAACCTGCTTAACGCATTGAGAATTTAAAAAAACACTAGATCAGAAGAGTCGCTGTGCAGTAAATGGGTTTTTGAAGAGCCTCTGTTTTTCAATCTCATTTTTAAATGTGAAAGTTTTAATTCTGCACATATGTCTTCAGTGTTTTACAAAGCAGGTTTTACTAAGCTTGGCCAGCTGATTGATTTTAGTCTGTTTAAATGGATAGCCAGTAGGGAGTTAGCTAAATCACTACAGATCAAATCAGTGTGGTTTGTAGAAAAGATCCTGAGTGATTTACAGGCATCTCTTATTCCAGCTATGTCCAAATTTTTGACGAGTCTTTTATCAGAGCGCTTGGTTCCAGTGCAGGAGCCCCTGTTCCCCACAGTGCTAGTCTCCCCCTCAGTGCCAGAGGAGGAGAAATCACCTGGAAAAATACTGCTGTTGAGGAAAGTGGCGGAGGTGGCTTTCCATACGGCAGAGAAAAGCAGCTGTATGAAATGTGTATTAAAAAATGTTATTATAATCAGCTGAAGGACCTGGGGGACACTAAGTGGAGAGCTCACCTCAGTGTTCCTGACGATGAATCCCCTGTCTGGAGAGTTTTATATAAACTACCCCTGCCCAAGCACTCTAGAGACCTGCATTGGAGAGAGCTGCGTGGAATTATAGTCACAGACCGGTACTTGAACCGTGTGGAGCCGTGTGATCAGTGCCCCTTCTGTTCCGCAGTAGAGACAGTTTTCCACCTGTTTTCAGACTGCCCCCGGCTGCATTTTTTTTTTTTTTTTTTAGAAAACCTGCTGGCTTCCTTGGGAGTTGTTTTTACAAAACAGCTCTTTGTTTTTAACATTAAATATAGTTTTAAACAAAGAAGCAAGTGCTCACTGGTCAACATTGTACTAGGTCAGGCGAAATTGGCCATTTTAAAATCCCGAAAGAGCAAGATGTTAGCCACTGGTTTTAGTAATGCTGTAAGCATTTTTAGAATCCTGATGGTCTCCAGGATTAAGATTGATTTTCATTATTAACAAATGGTGCAGGACTTGGACAGTTTTAAGCGAGAACGGGGAGATCATTGTGTTCCTATAAAAAAAAAAACTGTAAAAGTGATCTGAATGGACCGTGATAGTGTTGCTATTGTTTTGAAATTGCTGCTTTGTGGCTAGATGTTTTTTTTTGTTATTTTTTTGGATATAGTAAAGAGATTTTAAAACTCAAAACTCTCTCTCTCTCTCTCTCTCTCTCTCTCTCTCTCTCTCTCTCTCTCTCTCTCTCTCTCTCTCTCTCTCTCTCTCTCTCTCTCTCTCTCTCTCTGATAAGCTATTAAGATATAAAACATATTTTTATAACATGTTCTTACAATTTTCTTATGTGTTACAAGCGCCTTCCAGTGTTGCAGAGCCTAGCACCCCTAACCCCTATTGATGAAAGCAAGGAGAACATCAATGCAGTACCGGGGCAAGAAGGGAGTTTGAAGCAGAGTTTGAAAGTCTCTTCACTGGAGATGTCTTATTCTCCTCTTCATCTCCTTCCTCCTCCTCTTCCTCTTTTGCACCTGCAGAAAACAGCAAAGATACAGTCAATCTGAGACAAATTTAGGATTTTTAAAAGCTTCGGACCACAGATACTACACAGTAACATAGGGAAAAAGAGATCACTTACTGATAAAGTGCTGGCCACTGATAAATACGGGACCCGAGCCAGAGCTGAGACGGAATGTGACTGGAGGTTTGTTTCAAAGCCTCCTAGACTTATCTGGAAAACAGACACAACACGAAACAGCCAATTACAGAGATGCTGGTGTTTAACAGGACTATAATACTTCTTTTTCATTTAAAGATTTAACAAAGTTTGAAAATCATAAAAAAGTTGTAGATTGCAAATGGTTTCCTTGACAATATCTACAAATACATTCCAAACCTCAAAAAAACAACAACAAAAAAACCACAAGTATATAAATCAAACATGATTTGAAGAAAATAATTATTTGTTCACTCCACGGTGATCAGGAGAACTGCCGTTTTTTGTAGCAATCTTCACCAGACTTTCATCATACTCTCCTAGTCTCTTCTACACTAATCTGTAATCTTTCACACACTGTGGGATTATTACATGATTATGATTATGAGTGCATATGCTAGTTCAAAGTGGACTGGTATGCTAAATATTCTCAGAATTTGTGAGGAGTTAGCTGGATAGATGAATAAATAATTTGCTGGAACACTGGCACACAATCATATCATAGCATTAAGAGCTGCCCTTCCGACTGTATCTCACAGATAGGTCAGGTCAATTTGCACCCGTCAATCAGCATATAACAATTTTTCAGTAATTTCTCTTTTGATAATAATGATTTAACACGCTTGACTGTATTTCAGATACAAAACATTTGGTGCTAGGCAAAAAGATGGGTGATTGGTGCTTCTGTCAGTACTGGAAACCGCCTTTTTTAATATGCCGTTTCTAAAGGTGTATACTTCTGATCAAACCCACTAATATATTATTTTCAGAGTACATAGATACCAGGATCTGACAACCTGTTGTTATTTTAATTACTGTACCTAGCAGCAAAATGCAATTCAGGATATACATCTTTTGTACTAGAGAACTAGCTGTGCTTTATGACGCAGGTCACCAGTTTTAAATCCTGTTGTCTCTCAAACTTTTGTATATTTAGCTTTTTAGCAAGACTGGAGTCAATCTTTTCAAGATATTGCATCAATCTGGACTTGAGGAACATATTTTAAAAAATACATCCATATAAATAAATATTATGTTTATTTACACACATTTTATGACAATTGACTGGTAACCATTGGTTATTTATTTTTTGCAAATCCACTTGGTTAGTGATGAACAGCAGCCTGGAAGAACATTCATTGTGTGGTGTTGGAATGACTAAGCTGATCTACCAAGAAAAAAAGAGGTTGTTGGATCCTATGCACAGCCTATTTTTAAATTCATCTAACTTTGAGTTTCTTATTATCCACTGACCTATGGGTGGGATGAGATACAGTGCAACAAGATATAAGCTCTACTTCTGTCACATTTCAAACTGGTTTGATCTCTCTCTGATGTCTATGGTATAACAAACGACTGATTTTCAATAGTATTATACTAGTTCTCCAAATACTGTTTTAAATGCACACCTTAGTAAAAATATGCTGCCCCTTGTTATCACAGGAACAGAAATTTTAAAACGTGTAGAAAGATAGCTTTAGAAATTGCAGCAGTAAGTAGTAACAGAGACACAGGAAGATAAGCACAGTAATACATATATGTCCTTCAAATCAGAGTGTTCAAATCAAGGACCAACAGTGAGAATGTGACAAGGGATGTGCATTATCTCTGTATTACCTTTATCCTAGGGGCTGATGTGTAGCAATGCTATTTCCTGCATACCAAATGCTAACTCCCTTATTTACTTACAATTGGAATAACTGATGGTTTAAGAACTGCAAGTTGCACTTTTGTCACTGTTCCTTCATAGATCATGCCTTCAATTTCTACTGTGTGAAACTCACCTGCTGCCTCCACTCCCAAACATATCTGTAAAAAGAAAAAAATAAATAAATATATATTAAACATATGGGTCTGCTTTAATCAAATGAATCCCTTCAACAAGTATTAACAAAACGCATCCCCCCCCCCAGTCGTTGCATCATTGCCCTGCAAATTTAACCCAAACTAATTGTAGATGTATGTACGTAATTAGCCACATTTTGACACAGCTAAATATCTATTTAAGAGAAAGCAAATGCAATCAAATAGTGGGAACACTTGTAACAATTAAACCCTTTATGCCAAGGCACTTACCAACTTGAGACACAGCTGATGTTCTGCTTCATCATCTTCCAGATCAAATTTTTATTTCCTTTTCTCTGGCTTCAGCTCACAACCTGGAGATAGGCAAAACAAAGTCAAGGACAGATTTAAGAATGATCCAACCTGACGGCATGAAATCCCATTCATGGAATAAAAGGTTTATGTCGATGGAGTAAATTCAAATGTATTTTTTTCTTAAAATTTGTGTTAAGGTGCAGCTAATTTTCTGTTCTAGTTGACTGTCACAGATTAGATATATAAGCTAGATCAGACAGTGTCTCTTGTAGAAGCACAGTAAGAGCTGGTGCCATCTAGCGATCTGCAACTTTACCTTCCTTTTGTTTCTCTGGCAATATACTGCCGTGCACTAGAGGGTGCTGGTCTTAAGCTACATAAGGAATTAAGCATTTGTTAAAACATGTTCTTCTTAAAATACATTTGAGAGAGACTGAAGTGTCACAAGGAAACTGAAACTTAGGATGACCAGATCCAACCTGTCAGTAGATTGTAAACCCTGTTTCTTGCACCTCATTGCAAAAATAACAAAGTCAGCATACTTTCATTTGTGGGACACTTATGTCCTTTGTACCTCTGAGGGTTAACAAATATAAATCTTCTGCAATTGAGAAAACCTGTCTCTGTTACTAATACAAATGTTACTATGGAAACCCCAATAATAAAAGGAGGTCCTCTGTCATGCCCGCTTCTTTTATAAATAACATGTTTTGCATCTCTTTAATCAGAGAGCAATAATGAGAACTCTGAGCTCTAAACTAGTGTTCAAACCAAAAAACTACACAATTTAAAATGAGTTTTTAAAAAAAAAAAAAAAAGAACAGGATAATAAAAACTGACAAAACGGCACACATTTGAATTAACGTTCAATGAAAAAAACAAAGAGAACACAACATAAAATACGTAAAATAACATTTTACAATATTTTATTATTATCCCACTATAATATTTGTATCATTGGTTATTCTGTCCCATAAAGTATTATATGTAAATATAGTAGTACCCACCTGAATTGATATTTGGTCCCATAAAAAGTTAAAGAAAGTTATCAGTTTGTATGCATTACTTTCATGAAAGTCTGTTTATACTTTCAAGGTCACTTCAGTTCAGCAATGTCTTCGGGGGGAAAAAGCATGTCAGTCATTAGGGGAAGAAGCTGGCTGGTTAGTGTCAACAATGACTGAAAGAGGTGGAGACAATTTCCCTCTCTCCCTAAGAAGTACAAGACTACATGAAAGAAGGCATGTACTAGTGACTAGACTGATTTAACCCAGTATGGTACCAGTTATCATTTTATAAAATAAATACATGTTTGACATAAGATGCATGTATCAGAGCTCCACATGCAAGCCTTAAAGTGGAAATAGTGCATGGCCGGTAAGATTTGCTTTGACAAAATATTCATTTGGATCATATTCACAATGCACAAATCTCAGGGCTATAAATTAAGGCATCTCCTAGTCCTGGGTTTCTGAACTCCCCTTGCTTGGATATTGTCGAAATCCCCAGGTGCAGTATCTGTACCATACATTTGAACAATCAGGACCAAATCTATAAATCTGAATTGAAAACTTTAATTAAAAAAAAATGTGTAGTTCAATTAAGTGAATGGGAATCCATAAGGATGCCAGCCACTTCACTTGCATCAGCATCAGCCACTGCACCTGATACAGCCGGTACTTCAGCTGAGGCAGCCACTTCTCCAGCGATAGCGCCAGTACTCAAGAGCCTGGTAACGATGGCACTGTTTGGAACACTATATAGCTGGTGTTGAAGCTGCAATTAGAAGCAGTGAACGTACTATTTTGAGGGAAGTTCCAGGTTAGGGTTAGGTTTATATGCAAAATGCAACATTGATGAGAGCGCATTGAGTGCTTTTTACCTACTGATTGACATGCATACGCTTCACCACATACAACGCTGCACTGAAGCCGAAGCCCACCGGCAACTACAAGATGATTCCTGGGCAATGTCCTTGGAGGAATTAGAAGCTTTCATTGCACTAATATATACCTGTGCAGCATTTGGTGCTAGAAGCCTGGGTTACAGTTGATAGCTGTGCCAAATGCGCAGACAGTCTGCAGTAAGTGCACTGCATATTTTGAAACCTGCAGGATCTGTGTGATTTTGCAGCACTTAGACTTTGTAAATGATTGAAATGAAGCCCATTCTGTTCAAATGTTTATTTATTCATTTTTATTCAATATTTTCAAATATTTGTTTATTTAATTTTTTACCTTTTCTGAGGTTGCGCTTTATGTAATATGTATGTATATTCTATTCAAATGTCCGTTTATTTACAATGTTTCGGCTGTGTAGATGTTTACATGACGTTCCTGAATAAAACTAGGACTTATATTCAATTGTTTGTCCTTTCATTATAATTTTATGTTGTTTTTAATACTCCAGTCAAATTGACCGGTCATGGTCGTTCTAGTGTTAAAAATACTGGCATTGCACATTGTGTACAATATATATTAAGAACAATAACAGCACGCTATCTCGATGTAAACAGGCCCAATTGCTGTCTGCTTTTTTTTCTCATTCACGATGCTATTTGGGACAGAGACTGATCAATGTTGACACAAATTTGCCCCTGCCCCACATTTTTTTTTTTTTTTTTCTGAAATGAAGCCCCTAGTCTTGTGGTTAGTCAGACAGTAAGAATAAATTTTGGGGACTATAATAAAATCACAGGGCTGAATCATGCTTGTTTATTTTCAGTGTAAATTTAGTAGATATTTTTATGCAACGTTATATTAACCAAGAAAATCATGGATGGGGATGAGGTATCTACGTGAGAGGAAGAAGAGACAGAGATAGATGTACATCGAGATACACAACAGCACGTTCTGTAATCAGCAGTCATTTTAACAGTTAAAACCGACATACCCAAAATCGCATAAAATGACAGTCGCGTGTTTAGAATAAACTATTAACACAGCATATTTAAAATGTGTTTCTTTCTATATTAAATATGCGTTTCTGTCTGTATCGTGGTTTAGCAAGGTTAATATATAATTAGTATAATACACTAATTGGTTGGTTGTCTTCTTGTGTGTATGATGAAGCGGTTTTTATTTTGTATACAGTAGTGCTTAGCACAACAGAGGCAATGCTCAGGTACAACTGATTTATAAGGAGTAATTTACACCTACAATGGGACCAAACACCACAAAAAAGTGCAGTGTATGAACACAGAACAACATTTCCTATTCATTTTCCTATGAGTGCGGTGCTTACCAAACGGGTATATTCGAGGTCTATACAACCAATACAATGTCACCCCTCCTCAGCCATGTTCACTCACGGACTTCTGGAAACTGCAACTGGGAAGGGAAATGAGCTCGAGGGGCGTTGCGAGGAGCTGGCGAATACGAAAATGAAATTGAGATTGTAACACTGAAGTTCTCCTGTCAGATCAGTTCAGAGGCGCGCTGAAGAAAACTCAACTTGCTTTCGTGAAGTGTTGACAAAAGCTCAGCCAGATGGTGCTGTATGGGAATCGACTTTGCGAAAATAGTAATAATAATAAACTAAATTAAGCTACATGGCCTGAAGTTTCTTGATCTATTGTCTAAACGCTGAAAACAGTTTTACTTTAGGTATGCAGCTATTTTTTTTTTTTTTTTTTTTTTAATTATTTTATTGACATTTCTGTAAAGCCGTTGCTGCTCTGTTACACTTCATATGACCAAAGCATAGCTCAGAAGCAGCACAGAACATCAGCGAAGAAAGTAAAACGTATGAAAAGTGAAAACTATGTCCTAGATTTTTAATTAACAAGCTGGGCGTGTGTCGTGTTTGCATTGGCATGGTTTATATGTTTTTATAATTAATGGCTTATTTTGTTTTTTGAAAGGTTAAAAAAAACCTTGTTTTAAACTGCACAACAAAGTAATTGTCAGTTAGTTATTTTTGCCTTTTGGGGACTTTTCATTTGTTACATTTTCGATCGTTCTAAATCAGTTTTATAAGTTTTCTTGTTAATCGCATATTTTCCAACCTTATACCACGTTTCCATGAACCATAACCCTGATACGTGCTCGAGCTCATTTATAGTAACTCGTTATATATGAGATGTGAAAGTAACAAAAAGTAAATAATATAATGCAAACTCGTATATTAACAAAAAAAAAAAAAAAAAAAAAAAAATCTGTTAAAAACAAAACAGCATACCTTAAATCAAAATTCAATTTTCTCAAGGACAAAAAACAGCATACCTCAAATTAAAATTTAATTCTGTATTTGAGCCGTGTACAAAAAAAAAAAAAAAAAAAACAGCTTCCCTTAACTGAAAATTAAATTTAGGCATGGGGGCACGGGATCTTTATTTGAGCTGTGTACTTTTGCTCCACAGTTTATTTAAATACTTTTTATTTGAACTGCTCAAGTAAGTCAATCATTCCCCTCAGCCTCGCCCACTTTTCATCGAGGAAATTGGGGCTTGCTCTCGCTGCATACCGACACGTTCAGCCAATCACAGCTAACTAGTTGGAACCAAAAACACGCTAAACAGACGACGCGTTCTGGATGGGGGCTCTGAGCTTTACAGAACGGATGGGCTGAAGTTAGTTACTTGTTACGGATTCGAGGTCTGAAGTTAGTTATTTCCTATTCGAGGCTGAAGTTAGTTACTTATTCACACAATTCAGTATTGAGTATTAGCTCATATTCTAAGGGGGAATCGCATAGTCTGGATGTGCCACCTCGAGCAGGATATAATTTTAAAGCTTGAGCATTTCTCTTCAACATAAAGTAGATTGCAGAGTTGCACAAGTAGGAATTCACAGGCAATGCCGTGAAATACACACACAGACACACACACACACACACACACACACACCCTTCTTTTTCTGCATATTAGCGCACATTGTGAGGGCTTTGACACGTCAAGCTGGGTGTGATGTTGAAAGTTAAGCAATTGTCTTGTGAATAGAGTATGGTGCGTAGTGGCATGTACAGTATTATTAAGTGCTATTTAGTATGAAAATTAGAGCATGTATTATGAGTTGTAAAAAAAAAAAAAAAAAAAAAAAAAGCCTTGTTTGATAACAGATATTTCATAAAAAGTCACTTGTTGTTTTAAACTAACCAACAAAAACAGTATGTGAAGTATACTCATTTATAATATACATGTAAAGGTATTACATTATTTAATTTATGGAAATATGTCATGTGTTCTTTGAATGAAATTTTATATGACGCAACAACACGTGTTTTTAAGCAGTAGCCTAGTACATGCAGTGCACCACATTTCTGGAAATTAAATTTCTCTAATGTTACTATAAAGTGTGTTATTTATGTCAATGCTCACACCCGTATATAAATTTTATTTTGTGATTTATTTTTTATTTTTTTCAATTATCTGGAAGTCTTCCATTAGACCATAATATAAAATCCAATTACTCTTTCTTCAGATCACAGATATAAAGTGGTTTATACACACATACACAGTGCAGTGAAAATGTATTTGCCCCTGTCTTATTTTCTGCATTTTTGCACATTTTTCACATTGAATTTGGTCAGATCTTTTTGTGGGTTGTAGTAGTATGTAGAGGGAGTCTGAGAGAAAAAATGACACCACAGTTTGGTGCTCCTTTCATTTCTTTGATGTGCCAGGTAATCAAATATGCAATCTTCAGGTGTGAAAAAGTTATTGCCCCCCCCCCTAATTAACTCAACCCAATTAAATGGATAGTTAGGGTCAGCTGTTTGAATACTTTGGTTAACAATCAGGCCTGATTTGGGCCAGCCCTGCCTAATATAAATCTGACTAACTTTAGCCCTTACCATCAGAGTGAAGTTGTCAGCACACAGGTTCTAGATGCACATCATGCCATGATCAAAAAAAATTCCCAAAGACCTCTGGAAAAAAAAATTGTTGATGCCTATCAGTCTGGAAAAGGTTACAAAGCCATTTCTGAGGCTCTAATGCTCCACCAAACCAAAATCGGAGCCATATTGTCCAAATGGTGAAAGTTTGGGATAGTAGTGAATCTTCCCAGGAGTGGACATTCTGCAAAAATATCTTCAATAGCAATGCGTAAAATCATCCAGGAAGTCACAAAGAACCCTAGAATAACATCCAGGGATCTGCAGGCCTCTCTCGCCTCGGCTAAGGTCGGTGTTCATGACTCCACCATCAGAAAGATACTGGGCAAAAATGGGATTCATGGTAGAGTAGCAAGGTGGAAACCACTGCTCACTAAGAAGAACATGAATGCTCCTCTCAGGTTTGCCAAAAAACACCTAGATGATCCTCAAGAGTTCTGGAACAATGTTCTATAGACAAATGAGTCAAAAGTGGAACTGTCTGGCCAACATAAGCCCCGTTATGTCTGGTGAGAACCAAACACTGCATTCCACAGTAAGAACCTCATACCAACAGTCAAGCATGGTGGTGGTAGTGTCATGATTTGGGGATGCTTTGCTGCATTAGGACCTGGACGACTTGCCATCATTGAAGGAACCATGAATTTTGCTCTGTATCAGAGAATTCTACAGGAAAATGTCAGGCCACCCGTCCGTGAGCTGAAGCTAAAATGCAGCAAGACAATGATCCAAAACACAAAAGCGAGTCTACATCAGAATGGTTGAAGTACAAGAAATTAAAAGATTTGGAATGGCCTAGTCAAAGTCCAGACCTAAACCCCATTGAGATGTGGTCGCAGGACCTGAAACGAGCAGTTTATGCTTGAAAACCACCAAATGTCACTGAGTTGAAGCAGTTCTGCATGAAGGACTGGGCCAAAATTCCTCCACGGTGCTGTAAGAGGCTGATCAATAACTACTGGAAACGTTTGGTTGCAGTTATTGCTGCTAAAGGTGGCGTAACCAGTTATTGAGTCTAAGGGGGCGATTACTTTATCACACGGGGGCATTGGGTGTTGCATAACTTTCTTTAATAAATCAATGAAACAAGTATCAAAATTTTGTGTTATTTGTTCAATCAGGGTCCCTTTTATCTAATATTAGATTTTGGTTGAAGATCTGATAACAGTGTCAAATATATGCAAAAATGAAGAAAATCAGACTGGGCAAATACTTTTTTCACTGCACTATATATATATATATATATATATATATATATATATATATATATATATATATATATATATATATATATATATATATATATATGTGTAGCGATCTGGACTATTTGTGTTATGTGTCGTACCGTTTTTTGTCACTGTTCCATGTTTTCTCAATGTCCTGAGTGCCTGTGTATGTGAAATAGGCTTGCTTGTGAATGTTGTCCAGTTGTGTTGTGTTGTGCTTGTACCCAGTTTGATTTATGGGGTCCAATAACCTGTCTGTATGTGTGCTTGTGTGTGTGTGTGTGTGTGTGTGTGTGTGTGTGTGTTACACTCAGTCAGGACCGACAAAAATAACCATTTTGTGATTTGAGCATTTTCAAACTATCAAAGAATGAAATGAAAGGATATTTTTGTTCTTTAAGCAATGGAAATATCAAACAAGCAAGAAATGAAACAGAAAAGAGACATAAATTGTGAAATTTGCTTTGAGCAAATGCACTTCTCAACAGATTTTAAAGATGCTGCTCAATCTACAATTTTACATTTGTCTCTGTCTCTGCTGCCTCTTCTTTATTTATTCAATCAATCATTTTGTTACAGACTTTCATGAAAGTCTGGCATAAACTATTTTGTCTGTTACTTAATTAAACCTTTGTAAAAAAAGAAGAAAAAAACTCATGAAAAATGCTTAACATAAAAAAGAACATTCCTACTACACAAACAGGCACAGGTTACACTGTCTCTGGGTTTCTGATCGCATCAGATCAATTCCAGATTTTTTTTAATCCTTTGATGGAAATGTCCAGTGTTATGAAGAATTATTTTCCCCCATGGAAGAGCACTCTTCTTTGTTACTGTAGTAAAATGGTGTGTGGCCATGTGTTACCGCATTCACAGGTCGCAAATTCACAGTTGTGTTGGAGTCAATCACTTTTGCCCTAGACCGTAGAGATAGCTAAGAGGGTAGCACTAACCCAGGTTTCTAAATAGTGCCTTATTTTACTTAATTTCTTAAACAGATCTTCACAAAACAGCTAGAGGATTTGGATGCTGTCAAACAGATTTGCGAAGTAGTTTAACAAGTTACATCTTAGAATTAAATGGTATTTTAATATTTTTTGATTAAGTCCCTGTGACAGGTTGGCTGAGTGAGGATATCCCCAGACCAGGCAGTTGATAGAGACACACAGACAGGTAGTCAGATGAAAGTTCTGCAGTGCCGTTTTTATTAAATAAATAAATAAATAAAAATAAATAAATAAATAACAAGGTTGTACACAAACACAGCTCACAGAGTCAAAAATCTAAGTATAAACAAAAACAGATCTCAAATACATCAAACAAAAGCATACCCTATACTAGGTCGGGCTGGGCAGTTGTCTTCACTGTTTCTGCGTGTTTTCTTTTTACTTCCATTTTCTCCTCACTCTCACACACATTCCTCCTCTTGAAACCCCACCCTGACAAGCAAAAGCTGCTGTTTTTTATACCGGTGACCATCTCCAGATTAGTAATACATTAATCAATTAATTAATCTGGAGACTGTCACCTGCACAGGGTTTTTGTTTGCATGAACTGTCTGGCAGAGATGAGCTGCTAAAACCGCCTCTACCAGACCACATTTAAACCAACCAGTAACAAACCAAAACATTGTTCTAAATAAATACAAAATACAGTACATTTAAATCATACAATAACAACATCACTTGTTCCCAAACAACACATTCCCTTTTAAATAATAATGCAGTACACCACAGTACATTTGAAATCATAACAATGCTTTCTAAATCATAATACAATAAATGCAACGTTTTTTAATTTACATGCAGGGCTTAGCCCCGCCCCCTCTAATTACGCACAGGACTTTTTTTTTTCTGCCACACACATTTGTTTTAATGATTTCGCTTTTTTTGCATGGAAACTTGATATTTTAACACTGCCAGGGGAAAGAAAAACAACACAATTACCACACCATATCAGCTGTCAGCCAATAAACTTGCAGGATCTGATTAAAACAAGCAAATATGAAAATTGTGGGAATTTCTGTGGGCACTGAACAGCTGATTTCCCAGTGGAGAGTCTCTTTTCTCAATACGCTCTCCCCTCTCCCCCCTTTCCAAGATGTGGGCGAGCCTATAATAAAATAAAAACTTATGGAAATAGTTACGCAATTACTTGTCATAATCTGTCTTTTTTAAAGAACAATTTAAAGTGTAAGGTTTGTACTGTTGGATAGTGCTGGAAATGGAAACGATTTGGCATGCGGGCATTTATATAATAAGTGGACTCTCTGCAAGTGACTTTTATTGAGATTCCAAATAGGTATACATGGACGTTACAAAGGCTGCCATTGACAGCACACCAACCAGTCTCCGGATAGCTGATGCGGATGAAGTCACACTCAGAGTGAAAGCAGCACATAACTGACTTTCATTAAAATCCATGACCTTTTTGAGGACTCAGTATAAAAACTCGACATAAGTATTGCACACCTGAAAGCAACTTTGACACTTAAAACACTATTGTAAGATTCATTGAGAATGTACGTGCATGTGAAATGACAATGTGTATGGGGTGGGGCGCGGAGATCCATGGTCATTCCTCATTATAACCGCTTCTGATACAGCAATGCTACATACAAAGATGATTGGCTTTCGAAGACAACCTCAGGTTTAACAAATGCAACTAGTTTTCTGTGGTTCATGTTTCTTGCTAGAGTTCTGGAAGCACAGCTATTACAGATTCTGACCACTGTCATTGAGATAAGGTTTAAAAGCACTACATACACTCATGCAGTCTGGCTCTTTGCATTGTGAATAAGATGCCCGCTTGTGGTGTGCACAATTCCTGGTTTCGCCCCGTTACCCCTGAGCTTTATTTTAATTCCGCTGTGATTTTCTAGAGCTTGCAATGCTTTCACTGTGGTATGCTGCAGTGCAGTTTACAGGATTGCCTTTCTTTCATTACTTAATAATCCATATTACACGATCCTTAAAAAAAAAGAAAACTTGAGCAACAGGGTACATATTATTTTGTAATGGTTATTGAAGACAGGTTAGCATAATAGAGGATATATTTGGTAATGATTACTGGATTCCTTTATGCATTGCATATTAATGAAATGCTGAACTGCAAAGAACATTTAGAATAGTCTCACAGTTCCTGTAATCACTCTAAGGAAGAAACGAGATGCTCCACAAGTGGGTGGTTTTAAATTGTTTAATGGAGAAAACAGCATATTTTAATTGAGGTCTTCTCACTGTTGCTCCAGGGTACCAGATTTCTTCCTGAAGTTAGTTTTACTCCAATGGAACCACGTGACACTGCAAAGGAACTGATTGGGTACCAGGGAACAGCAGTGTGAACTGTAGTGTAGTGTGTGTGTGTGTGTGTGTATATATATATATATATATATATATATATATATATATATATATATATATATATATATATATAGTGAAACAAAAAAGCAGATATGTACTGGAGTGTTTAATATTGTAACTTTGTGCAGAAGCACCCTTCAGTGCAGCACAGGCACGGGGGTATGTGGCCCCTTGACTGTCTGGGCTGAGTGTGTTAGTTCTCATTGGTTGTGTTATGTCTGTATCTGTGTCAGTGTTTTCAGCAAGTTTCCCGGTCCCAAAAATGCACATTGAACACTTACTGAGTTTTAATAGGAGAGTTATGCTGCAACCTGCTAGCATATCCATGGATCATCTCTGTAAGAATATACTCAAATCCTGTAGCCTTATTTTGTTACCCTATAGTTCAGACCTCTGCTGTTTGTTTGTCCACAGTCGAGCCACCAGATACACTGCTGGGAAAAGTCTGCTTTTCAGAGAACATTTTAAACAAATGAATGGGTGTGACGGAAAGATGAGTTCTGGTGATGAATCTTCCTCCCGACCTGTGAGGGCGCTAAAGAACGGGAGGAGAAGTATCTGGAAGGGCTGGCCTGACAGTTCGTTTCCGGGTCAGGGAAGTGGGTCAGCCTGGAGAGGAGCGCGACTCTGTTGTAAGACCGTATTGATTTGAAAAGTAAACGAGAGGCAGCTGCAAGTAATAAGGCAGCTGCAACCGTTTATCTCGATATCATGCGGGATTACATATAGGGGCCAGGGTAACGCTGATCTTCTCCTTCGTTTGGGTTAACGTTAGGAGAGAAGGACTGAGAGAGGAGCTCTCAGAGTATTTGTGAAGAGTGTTGTACGTGTTGTGTGTTATTTTCTGTCTGTCTGTAATTGTCTGTCTTTGTCGCACTAATAGACAACGCACATCTCCGGAGCTGTCGAAAGGAGAGCACTATCCGGAGCACCACTGCACTGAGCACCTGCACGTTTTCGATCACCCAGGACTGGTGACCGTACCGTTGTTTTTGTTCGGGACTGTGCCCTTGTTTTCATTATCCCCATGCTTTACACATTGTTGTGTATTGCCGGGGATTTATTATTTTTGACGGTCGCCAGACCTGGAAAAGAGCAATAAAGCACTTATTCACTGAATCACTGTTGTCTGTGCACTCCTGCACCGCATCACCGCGACATCTGTTCCCCTTACCAACCACTTTGCCACAATGGGTTAATAATGTCAAAGATTAATTAATAGTATGTGATTTCTGGAGTTCCCAAGCAAAAAAAAAAAAATTATTGTACTATTTTTACAAACTGACTTTTTATCTTAGTTTTTTAGATTTTAGAATTTAACTATATTACTATACTACTATTATATTTTGTTGTCTTTTTTAATTCCAGTATTTACATTTTATATTAGACTCAATTTTTCTATTTCTACAAACTAGCTTTACAATTTTACAATAAAAAAAAAGGTTTTTACTTTTCTGTTTGATTAAATTTTGTATTAGACTGTTGGTTTTTTTTTAATTTAATGGTATAATTCTTCATTTGTGTGTATGTGAGTAATGCTTTGGATTAAAAACACAATAGAAATGGTAATTGCATTGTATTGTATTGTCATGACTACCTTCAAATTAAAGTTTATTACTTAGGTTCGGGAGGATGGACAAAGTCCCACACATTTATCACCTCATCTAACTGAATCATATCTGACTGAATCTAAATAGAATAATTACCAGTAGCATAAATAACCTGTTTACTCATTCTTCCTTTCATATAAATACAGTACTGTGCAGAAGTTTTAGGCAGGTGTGAAAAAATGCTGTAAAGTAAGAATGCTTTCAAAAATAGACATGTTAATAGTTTATATTTATCAATTAACAAAATGCAAAGTGAGTGAACAGAAGAAAAATCTACATCAAATCAATATTTGGTGTGACCACACTTTGTCTTCCAAACAGCATCAATTCTTCTAGGTACACTTGCACACAGTTTTTGAAGGAACTCGGCAGGTAGGTTGGCCCAAACATCTTGGAGAACTAACCACAGTTCTTCTGTGGATTTAGGCAGCCTCAGTTGCTTTTCTCTCTTCATGTAATCCCAGACAGACTTGATAATGTTGAGATCAGGGCTCTGTGGGGGCCATACCATCACTTCCAGGACTCCTCGTTCTTCTTTACGCTGAAGATGGTTCTTAATGACTTTCGCTGTATGTTTGAGGTCGTTGTCATGCTGCAGAATAAATTTGGGGCCAATCAAATACCTACCTGATGGTATTGCATGATGGATAAGTATCTACCTGTACTTCTCAGCATTGAGGAGACCATTAATTCTGACCAAATCCCCAACTCCATTTGCAGAAATGCAGCCCCAAACTTGCAAGGAACCTCCACAATGCTTCACTGTTGCCTGCAGACATTCATTCATGCACCGCTGTCCAGCCCTTCGGTGAACAAACTGCCTTCTGCTACAGCCAAATATTTCAAATTTTGATCAGTCCAGAGCACCTGCTGCCATTTTTCTGCACCCCAGTTCCTGTGTTTTCGTGCATAGTTGAGTCGCTTGGCCTTGTTTCCACGTCGGAGGTATGGCTTTTTGGACGCAAGTCTTCCATGAAGGCCACTTCTGACCAGACTTCTCCGGACAGTAGATGGGTGTACCAGGGTCCCACTGTTTTCTGCCAATTCTGAGCTGATGGCATTGCTGGACATCTTCCGATTGTGAAGGGAAGTAAGCATGATGTGTCTTTCATCTGCTGCAGTAAGTTTCCTTGGCCGACCACTGCGTCTACGGTCCTCAACGTTGCCCGTTTCTTTGTGCTTCTTCAAAAGAGCTTGGACAGCACATCTGGAAACCCCTGTCTGCCTTGAAATTTCTGCCTGGGAGAGACCTTGCTGATGCAGTATAACTACCTTGTGTCTTGTTGCTGTGCTCAGTCTTGCCATGGTGTATGACTTTTGATAGTAAACTGTCTTCAGCAACCTCACCTTGTTAGCTGAGTTTGGCTGTTCCTCATCCAGTTTTATTCTTCCTACACAGCTGTTTCTGTTTCAGTTAATGACTGTGTTTCAACCTACATATTGAATTGATGATCATTAGCACCTGTGTGATATAATTGTTTAATCATACACCTGACAATATGCCTACAAAATCCATGACTTTTTGTAAGTGTACCTAGAAGAATTGATGCTGTTTTGAAGGCAATGGGTGGTCACACCAAATATGGATTTGATTTAGATTTTTCTTCTGTTCACTCACTTTGCATTTAGTTAATTGATAAATATAATCTATTATCATGTCTGTTTTTGAAAGCGTTCTTACTTTATAGCATTTGTTCACACCTGCCTAAAACTTTTGCACAGTACTGTATATTTCTCCTACTTTAAAGCGTATCTTGCACGTATTTTTTTTTTTTTTTTAAATCACTGAAATGGATGCAGCAGTGTTTTTAAAAATATTTGCATTATTATTATAAAAAAAAAAAAAAACATTTTATAGGCCACTAAAATGTGAGTAATGTGGATGATGTACCACGGCTACAAAAAACACAAGCTTTTTGATACCACGTCACAAGTGACGTTTCAATAGGGAAACAGTTCCCGCCCTGTATGTTTGGCTACAGGTTTGTGGGATAAAAAAATAAAATAATAATAATAATAATAATAAATAATAATAATAATAATAATAATATGGTGAATACATGCATGTGTGGGGGTTGCACAAACTCCAACCTGTCAGGGCATCAGATGCCTTTCCAAGGAAAAAGAGTGTTTTGCTCCAGGGTGCGGTTTGTACAAGTCAAAAGAGAGGACTTAACCGCGAAATTTGTTCACCAAAAGAATTCTGTCATTTGTGGCGCGCACTTTCTCGACAGCGACTATCTGGAGGGTGACTTACTTGAATATAACATGGGGTTTAGAAGCAGGCAACAAGTCAGATGCAGATTTTTTTTTTTTTTTTTTTTTTTTTTTTTTAACCCTCCTATTAGGTTCCGGGTCTATTTGACCCGACTCTAATTTCCAATTAGCTTAAATGCTATTTTTCTTTTCATTTTCTGTATAATATTTTATGACTTTTCCTAAGCTGTTGTCATGAACTTATACACAGAAAATGGAACCTTTGAGATGTTTATTATTTATTTATTTATTTATTTATTTATTTATTTTTGTGCAGGTCATGTGTACAAATAACATGTTTTGGGTCACTGTGACCTGTGGCATTTATCTATGTAGATTTGTGTGCAGGAATAAAACAAACTTCTTTAATTTGTTATTTTATTATTATTATATTTGTATTATTATCTCTGGAAATGGCTGCACCTGTCTGGAGATATTTAAAAAAAAAAAACAATATATATATATATATATATATATATATATATATATATATATATACACACACAAGGCAGAGCCTAATTTACTCAGTCAGTATTGCAACATCATCTCACTGGTAAAGACATTCCAAAATGAGGAGCTCTCAGGTTGGCAGTCAAATAAGTTTTATCACAGCTACTGGACTAAAAGAGCATAAAAGAGTAACACCTTTGCAAATAAAAACATTTAATCAATTTAAGGCTTGTTAAATTAGTTTGAAATTGCATCGGGTCAATATGACCCAAAACATAACAGATAAACCTACATTCTGAACATAATAGGAGGGTTAAATACATACTGTATATCATTGAGGTTGTATAGGAAACCACCATGAACACCCACAGGTTTTGTACATATTTAATACCTGTATAGCCAAAATATAAGGCTGCAGTGATCATGTGGAAAAGAGTGGATTGAAAAAGTACTACAAAGTAGTTATTCAATTTTTAAGATCCTGGTTATCAGAAAAGGTGATTCATCCAGCAATTATCGTGTCACCTAAAAGTAAAACAACACATGCGGGTACAAAACAACTGCTATTGAACACTCACTCAGAGGAAATTGTTTTGTGGACTGTGGGTTGTCTGTTTCTTAATTTCCTTGCTTACTTAACAAGTAAGTATGTTACAGTATTTCAGTTACATTACTATTTTTGACAGAAATAGACACTCACTTTTAAAATGATATAGAGACTTTAATCATTGTGTGTGCATTATCAGTATACAAACAGTTGTTAGTGCATACCATATCTAAATCTGTATATGTATATTCTGAGACAGTCTGTGGCCTGTGATCACAGACAAAGTGGCACAAATTGCTAATATAGGCCATAACAGACAATCGCTAAACTAATATAAACTAATTACAGAGTATAGCTACTGAAGCGTATATTATTGGTAATCAAACACATTACAATTTTGGAAATTACACTCTCCATGCAGTGTTGCCGATCTGCCACAGGTTTTGCAGAGTCCACTCTATTTCTTGTCGAGCCCCGTTTAGTTGCTGCTGATCAGTGGGATACCACTGCCTCGCCGCTGGATCAAACATGTAGGGTTGTGGCTCCTGTTATCTAAAATTAATTGGGTCTTCGACTTCATATTCTTGTTTTCAGCGACAGTCGCCATGTGTGTTTACCTTTTCATACGTAACTTCTGATTTTATTCCGGCCAGCACAATTTTTGAGTGGGTGTGGCCATACACTGCACAAAATCCATCATGTTTGTTGTTTTTAAATATTTTTTAACTGCTTAAAAACTTATTTTAATTCTATTGATGAAATCTATGCAGAAATGTATTGGGGTGTTTGACCTGCAAGATACACTTTAAATTTCTAAGTGTAGTTCTATGGGGGTCTCCTGCCTCGTCCAACGGCAAGGTAGGGGATCTTCGGTCCAAGTAGGTGTTATACCAAATTGTGTGCAAATTCATTTGCTTCGTATACCTCATCAATAAATAATGATCATCAAATAATTGTGGTCTGGGGTTTCTCCTCAACTACTGAAATGTTTTTAAAAGGGAAGAAAATAATAGGTGCACAGTGACAAGGGATGCAGTGAATATGGAACTTAATGAGTAGGTAAATATATTTAGATAAGCTGTTTTTATTCTTGACTTGAAAACTGTAATGGTCCCAGCATCCCTTACAAACAAAGGCAGAGCATTCCATAATGTCAGGGTCTACAAGAAAAAGCCCTACCTCCCATGTTGCTTTTGTTGACCCTAGGAATAACCAACAGCCCCACATATTGTGATCTCAGAGTGCAGCTTGGAAGATATGGGGCCAGTAACTCCTACAAATAATTAGGTGTTAATACATTCAGGGCCTTGTAAGTTAACAGCAAAATCTTAAAATCAGTTCTATACTGCACAGGGAGTCAATGTAAAGAGGTCAAAAACGGTTAATATGTTCACTTTTCCTGGTTTTAGTCAGAATTCTAGCGGCTGTATTCTGAACAAGCTACACGTAGGATACCACACATTTTGCAATACCAGAAAAAAGTGCTACAATAATCAATTCTAGATGAAGCAAAGGCATGCATTAGTCTCTGCATCAGATACGGAAATAATTGGTCTAAGTTTGGTTATATTCTCAAATGGTAAAAATACCTGCTGTGTGGTAATTTCCCTAATATGAGTCTCAAATGATAGATCAGGATCAAAGACAACCCTCAAACTCTAAATTTCTAGTTTAAGTTTTGATGACAGACTGCAAGGGTCAAGCTCATGTAGTCTACATTTCCTTCTAGTTGGTTCTCTGATCGTACCAGCGTAACCTCTGTTTTTATGAATTCAACATTAGAAAATTTTGTGATATCCAATGCTTGATGTCTGTAAGGCAAGTAACTAGTAACACACAGGCAGAAAACAAATATAGTTGGGTGTTTCTTTTATACCATTTTTGTTATAACATCACCCTTTTAAGATACCTTGAAACTAAACTCACAGCATTTCATGCACTGTGTAATATTTATTAATATTCTTAGTATTGGTCTCAGTTCAGCTCCTCCTACGTGGCACAACACAACCCTAGCTCAACGAAGGAAGCAGGTAGTCAATGAGGTGCAAAAGCAGGAGGAGAGGATCAGGTGTGTAAAGGCCATTTCTCGGGCCAAGCAGGGAGAATGGATGAGATGGCGAAGTGTGGAACAATGCAAGATCGGCTGGCAAGACCTATGGACAATGGAACATAGCAGTTTCCTCATCAGATCAACATATGATGTTCTCCCATCGTCACAGAATCTAAACCTCTGGGTGGTGAGAATCCCTCATGTCCTTTGTGTTCATCACCTGCAACATCAAGACACATTTTGACAGGATGTAAGGTGGGTCTTAGCCAAGGATGGTTTACTTGGAGCCATGACCAGGTTATGCGATGTTTGGCCTTAGCATTCGAAGACAAGAGTAATTTGACCAATAAGTTTCCACTAGTTCCAATATTTCGCAGTCCAGGAGAGCAACCACCAAGAAAAGGTGTTAAAACCAAGCCTCACCCAGGACAACTGGAAGCTGCTAGAGACTGGAAAATGCTGGCAGATGTTGGTCAATGGCTTACAGTGGCTCTCAAAAGTATTCATCCCTCATGGACTTTTCCACATTTTATTGTGTTACAACATGGAATCAAAATGGATTTAATTAGGAGTTTTTGCCACTGATCAACACAAAAAAGTCCATAATGTCAAAGTGAAAAATAAAATCTACAAATTGTTCTAAATTAATTACAGATATAAAACAAAAAATAATTGATTGCATAAGTATTCACCCCCTTTGCTATGACACACCTAAATAAGCTCTGGTGCAACCAATTGTCTTTAGAGGTCACATAATTATTTGAATGGAGTCTACCTGTGTGCAATTAAGGTGTTTTGCATGATTTCAGGATAAATATACCTGTCTCTGGGAGGTCCCACAGTTGGTTAGTACATTTCCTAAAAAAACTACATCATGAAGATGAAGGAACATTCAATACAAATCCGGAATTATGTTCTTCAAAAGCACCAATCAGGGGTAGGATATAAGAATATTTCCAAATCATTGAATATCCCCTGGAACACAGTGAAGTCCATTATTAAGACATGGAGAGAATATGGCACAACTGTGAATCTGTCTAGAACAGGCCGGCATCTAAAACTGAGTATCCGAGCGAGAAAGGCACTAGTCATGGATGCCACCAAGAGGCCTATGAAAACTCTAAAGGAGTTACAGTCTTCCACGGCTGAGCTTGGAGACACTGTGCATACAGCAACAATAGCCCAGGTGCTTCACAAAACTGGCCATTATGGGAGTGTGGCAAAAAGAAAGCCATTGTTGAAAAAAACTCACATCAAATCTCAGCTAGAGTTTGCCAGAAGGCATGTGGGAGATTCTGAGACCAAGTGGAATACATTTCCATGGTCTGATGAGACCAAAATAGAGCTTTTTGGCCTCAACGCTAAGTGCTATGTTTGGCGCAAGCCTAACACCGCACATCATCCTGAGAACATTATCCCTACCATGAAGCATAGTGGTGGCAGCATCATGCAGTGGGGATGCTTCTCTGTGTCAGGGCCTGGAAAGCTCGTGAAGATAGAGGGCAAAATGGATGCAGCAAAGTACAAATTCTGGAGGAAAACCTGTTGAAGTCTGCAAGAGACCTGGGACTTGGGAGAAGATTTATCTTCCAGCAGGACAATGACCCCAAACGTAGAGCCAAAGCCACACTGGAGTGGCTTAAAACAAAAAAGGTCAATGTCCTGGAGTGGCCCAGTCAAATCCCGGACCTCAATCCAATTGATAATATGTGGAAAGAGTTGAAAATTGCTGTCCCCATCCAACTTGACGGAGCTTGAGCAATTTTGCAAAGAAGAATGGGCAAAAATTGCAGTATCCAGATGTGCAAAGCTGGTAGAGACTTATCCAAATAGATTCATGGCTGTTATTGCTGCCAAAGGTACCTCTACCAAATATTGACTCAAGGGGTTGAATACTTATGCAATCAATTATTTTCTGTTTTGTATTTGTAATTAATTTAGAACAATTTGTAGATTTTATTTTTCATTTTGACATTATGGACTTTTTTTGTGATGATTAGTGGCAAAAACTCCTAATTAAATCCATTTTGATTCCATGTTGTAACACAATAAAATGTGGAAAGCCATCATCGCAATTGTTGTGTAAGCTGATCCCTGGAGACAGCATTACACTTCAGACATCAACTCCAGGCAGAAGGATATCTACATTATCAGATGGAAAGAAATGTAAATGGATGGAGATGCAGATGGATCACATTAGTTTACTGTGAAGCTACGTCTTAGTTGGTGCTTATCTTGGCGAGAGCCAAGTTAAAATCAGCATGAAGTTTTAACATCTACTCTCATGTAATGGAAATCAAAAATAATAATGCTTGTCATTTAAAGTTTAACTTAAGTGTTTACAGTACATTCCACCTCTGCCACTGACTCACTGTGTGACCCTGAGCAAGTCACTTAACCTCCTTGTGCTCCATCCTGCAGATGAGATGTTAAATCAGTGTCCTATTGTAAGTGACTCTGCATATAATCCACAGTTCACAGCCTACCTCTGTAAAGTGCTTTGTGATGGTGGTCCACAATGAAAGGCGCAATATAAAAATAAAGATATTATTATTATTATTATTATTATTATTATTATTATTATTATTATTATTATTATGACTACTTCAGTGAGTGATACCTGAAGAGAGTACAACGCTTTCAGTATTTTCAGCTTCCTTGTTTATGATGAATGGGTTATAATGTATCAGTTATTTTTTAAGGCTTACTTTGTATTAAAAAATGTATCGTGTACCTCTAACTATGCAACCTGACCTGTATATTAATGTTTGTAAACTGTGTTTTGCTGCTCTGAGTTGTTTGAAATGGTATTACCTTTCCAAGTCCTGTAGGTTTTGACATGCAGTATTTGTCTGTTCAAGATTGTAACTGCAGCTTCTGCATGTGATTGTGTTCTGTCTTTTGGATTTGCTTTGTTCTTGAATTAAACTCTTTTGGTTGAAGATTACCTGAAGAAGACTGACTTATTATTTTTTTTATGAAGTCAATATAGAAATCCCAGCTAAGCCACTGACTCACTGCGTGACCCTGAGCAAGTCACTTAACCTCCTTGTGCTCCATCTTTGGGGTGAGACGTTGTTGTAAGTGACTCTACAGCTGGTGCATAGTTCACACACCCTAGTCTCGTATTTTGTAAAGCGCTTTGTGAAGGTTGTCCACTATGAAAGGTGCTATATAAAAAATAAAGATTATTATTATTATTACTATTACTATACCTCTCAGCCATTAACCTGGACAGGCTGGTACCAGACTCACAGCTGTAGACAGGCACGACAGTAGAAGCAGGGGTGAAATTCTGCCGGTACTCACTAGTACTTATTTAATCTGCTTTTCATCCAACACAGATTCATTCCATCCACTCTCACAGTCCACTAGAGCAACATTTCTCAAATGTGTTTTCATTCAGCTCAGTTCATGCTGCTTGCATTCTGTTTCCTCATACTGCTTCTGTTTCTGTTAGCTGTATATATATATATATATATATATATATATATATATATATATATATATATATATATATATATATATATATATACACACACACACACAAACACACACACACACACACACATTTAAGTGCGGCAGAGAAATATCTGAATATCCAAACAACCATTGCTACACATGAATTTGAAGGCAAAAAAATTCCATGTTAGTGTTTGCAATAAATTACATATTCACATTTTGCCCTGTACCGATTTACACCTTGCCAGAATTTGCACTAAAACGGCAAGTGGTGTGTGGGGCAGTAGGGAGTAGCATTAAAAAAACTGCTGCTTCAGATATGGTGAGTCATGGATACAGCTGTAGGTGTGCTTCACACTTTTCAAACACTGACCCAACTTGCAAGGTACATGTTAAGCATAGTGATCAACATTTTATTTTGTTGTGATTCAAGTATTTTCTGTTTGAGGACTAATAAACAGAAAACAAAACGGTGAGGTTTGGGCCCACAAGGCCCACCTTTCAAAAATAATGTGTAGAGTTTATTTAAGTGAAATTTGAGTTTTCACTTGAATGTACATCTAAAAAAGCATAAGTAAACCACAGTAATGATATTACTTTATGAAAATGTGTCTTTTGCCACTTTGTTTATTGTGCAGAAACCACAATGCCAGAATTAAACAAACAAAAAGGTCTACTTTTATAGAGTTTTTCCTGTGTGAAAAATCTTTTTCTGGAATAGATCATGGTAATTAATCTACCCAGAAACACAACAGAGAAACACACATAATATATAATTGTAGGATAAGTCATAAAAAAAAAAAAAAAAAAAAAAAAGGGATATATGTTCTAATCATTGTAGCATGGCCAAGTCCTCTTGTAGAGGAGTACACAGGGTCTGGAAAGTATTGGGTTGATATAAAGAGATTAAAAATGACCATGTCATTTTTAAGAGTAGTTCTTGTTACATTACAAATTAGAGGGATATTTTAGCCCTTATTGTGCATTGTTTGACTCAGGTCTTTTTGTATAATTATTTCATAGCAGTTGTTTTTATAGGATTTTTTCATAACATCACCTGTTTTTTTAGGATATCTTGAAACAAAACTTCCTCTCTACTTGTGATTTAAGGTTATATTACAGTACGTGACTGAGTGAAACATGCAGAGGGTACAAAACAGTCATATTTTTAGCTTCCTTGTTTTTAGTGTATTGGTTATATTTTATCAGTTATTTTTTAAGGCTTATTATGTATTAATACATGTATTGTGTACTGATATGTATACATTTGAAAAGTATGTATTCATTGGCACTCAAATTGTCTCAATTTATTTAATGTTTACATCTGGCTGCGCATATGAGTACCTGCACTTTTTTTTTCACCCCTGAGTAGATTATATGCACTCTATAAACATGTTTAAAATATATTCATTAAATATGCACTCACCATATGAACTTAATGAATTTTTATGACTTATAAGGATTTGTAAGTCAAACCAGACTTCAGTCAGACCAAGTAAAATTAAACTAAGGACTCTATTAACATGTTTAAAATACAAAACAAAAATTAGAGAAAGTGAATCACTAACCTGTCTAATTACTTTTAAGGACATATACATTTCAAAGACACACACACACACACACACACACACACACACACACACACCATTAGATATGTTGCAGTGGTTTTCAGATTCACCACTGTTTAGATTAATTGTATATAACCCCTAAATTGTGAAAATAAAGTATGTATAAAAACGATTTGTCTTTAGAAAGTGTCTAAACATAACTTGTATTATGTGGCAATATGGCTCAAGGGGGTAATTAAAAAACAAAATGTGTTGAACAGACCAACAGACAGAATTTTTCCACAATATTATTCCTGTGGGAGTTAAATACAGAACTAAAGAGCACCTGGATTTTACGGTATATCTATTTCCATGTTGGATCACCAGCGTTCTCGAAGTGTTTCTTATTCTCCTTGTTGTTCTTCTTGTGTGGTGCAGACATCACAGTTGATAACGAGCATAAACCATTTGGAAAAAAAATGTAAATGGTCCTTAAGCACCTGTAGCAAAACACAAAGGCTAGTTGTCAAAACAACGGTGATGAGGAATTTGTCATAAGTGGGCCAAGTCATGTCACAACGGTGGCAGGGGCAGGTAGATGAAAGGATCCGTGGGCCTGTAGAGGAAATGCAGGCTGAAGGGGTGTCACCAGGAGGAATGTAGCTTGTTGACAGGATTCAAGTGAGCTGTGATAACCCGCAACTGAATAAACACCAAATCGGCAAACTGAACAAAGGCTTCATTTCACTTTAGAGTAACGTCTGATTTCACTGATAAAGCTAAGGAGAGAGCAGTGTTTATAAACAAGATCATTGCCATGTCTCAAAAAAAAAAAAAAAAAAAAAAAAACCTTTGCCTTTGCACATTTCTCCCAAGCAAAAAATAAATACTATTTGTTGTGTCTATGTATCACACCAAGTACTCAGCAAAGACATGGATCTACTGTACTGAGCTGTATTACCACTCATTAGTACAGTCGGCGCCACCTAACCGGGATACTGATGATCAAGATTTCTGCTTAAATGTGATACAACCCTGGGAGACACATCTTCTTAATGCTATTTATGTGGTTTAATTGAGACATCACATTGTTTAATTGGGATACAATATTGTCAAATGATGAATGGAGATCTCTTTTCAGAGCAAGACAGGATTGCGCAATGCAGTGCAGGGAGTATGCAATTATGCTGTGAATTGCGTCAATTGCTTCAACCACATTGAACTCTTAAAGTGTATCTTGCAGGTTGGTGGGGGAGGGATTTATCACTGAAATGGATGCAGCAGTGTTTATTAAGAATATTAGCATTATTATTTAAAAAAAAAATAAAAATTATTGGCCACTAAAATGTGATTAACGTGGATCACGTACCATGCCATCGAAAAACACGACCTTTTTGTACCACGTCAAAAGGGAAACTGTTCTCGGCCTGTATGTCTGACCTACAGGTTTGTGAGATAAAATAAATAATAATAATAATAATAATAATAATAATAATAATAATAATAATAATAATAATAATATTATGCTGAATATGTGCGTGTGCGGGGGTTGCACAAACTCTAACCTATCAGTGCATCAGATGCCTTTCCAGGGAAAAAGAGTGTTTCGCTTCAGGGTGCGGTTTGTACAAGTCAAAAGAGAGGACTTCACCGCGAAATCCTTATATGACTTATGGAATGAAAACCTTTCCTGCATACATACAGGTGCTCATTCTGAGCAGGGCACATCATTTGTATTTGACTTCTATCTACGGCTCCAAGTAGCCTACTTTCGGCAAAACACATAACTTAAAGAAGTCAGTCATTACTCTCTTTATGCTGGGTTCTTCAGGAAAGCATATGTAGTCAACAATGTGGTTAGAGAAAGCTGGAGAAACGTTGAATACGCATGTCCTTATACCATGACATTCGGTTACTACTTGCTGAAAAACACCCCTTGCACAGAGAGCAGTTGAGACTTGCAATGATACTTGTACACTGTCAATAAAAAAATGTTTTCAACACAATTTATTTTACAGTATAGTGACAAATTTCATTGCGTTTTATTTCTAATTTCATGATCTAATAAATCACAAAAATTAATGATCTCTGCTCTTTGCAATTGGTAGTTTGATACTAATTCTGAGTCTGTATATGCATCAAAAGGGTTTGCCTGGTCTTTAAATACTCCTTCTCTTCTCATTTCTCTGCCATATCGATGACGAGTTAGTAGTAGTAGTATGAGAGCTATGAAATCTACTAAAACGATTTGTGATGAAAAGTACTACTTGCAGTTGGCCTCTAGCACTCATAAGTTTCAGGGTAAAACCAGTGATGTCGCAGCCCTGCAAACATTTTACGAAACCCAAATTGCAGCCTGCGAGGGATCTGTGACAGCGATTCAGCGCAAATCACTTTTATGAAACGGACCCCAGAGCCGTCTTCGTATACAGGTTGCTGCAGGCTACTTCAAAATGACAGTTGAATCCACAGCTGCAAATGTAAGCTTAGAGCATGAGAAAACAACACTTGTTTGGGTAACAGTGCGGTAAACCTATACAAAACTCCCAGATGGGAACCGTGCAATTGTTTTAAGAAGAGAGCAGAAGTGAAACAAACCTATTATTACTCCGCAGACCATCCTGGACCTAATTTCTGAATTTAACCTTTTCGTCACCTGATTGACTGTCCGTCTGGTAACACAGACAGCATTTACTTTTTCCACTGTAGAGGAACATATGGACTCTGGTAGCATAACTGATGTTGGCTGAGGCTTTTTCAAACAACCGCTTCATGCTGAGTGACCTCAGCCATTAGGACTCTCAGGACTCATTTCTTTTCTTTTCTGTGCACCAATCTTCGGACATATTATTTTGTTTGGTTTCATTTTCATGCTCCATAAATCTCACACAGTGCCTACTGCTGTCTGTACTCCTAACTCACCTCACCTCTGGGCTGTAAGTACGGCTACTAAATAGCCAGATGCACAGGCAGCGCTCATTGTGACCCGCATTATCATGATTGCGGATCATTATTTTTGCATGTTAAGTAATTTCCATTGCTCTTAAGCTTGCATAAGCAGTTGTGCAAAATAATTGCCTGGTCGCTAGACAATTTGGATTTTGCAGCCACAATTTTTTTGCACTACACCTATCCTTACATCAGCATGTCCTGGTTTACTCTGGGTACCTTAATTACTTTGGAAGGCCAAGCAAATTCTGGAGCTTAATTTTCAAGTGCACCCGACAATGCTGCAACAATGCTGTATGCTAAAGAAGTCTATCTGTGAACGGGAGAGAATAAATGTGGGCTGCAAATCTACCTCTCAAACAGGAAGGGCGCTATGCAAGGGTGGTGGTCCGTCTTCACAGGGGTGGGCTGACTCGATGGTAGGATGGAACTGGAAGTCGGCCATCTTGATAGAAGGTGTAGCTCTAAGATCAGCTGTGTTGTATGCGGCGATTGGATAGAGCGTGGCGCTATGCTGATCATGGGGAGGAGTTTGGCAGTACAAAGGGGACGCAGCTACGTGAGTCAGACCCTTACACTGAAACGTTAATCAGCCAGAGAGCTGCTTCTTCTTGTTTTTATTTTGAGTAGATTGGAGCTGAAGCCACGGAGCCAGCACTACCACCTGGAGCATCTGCACTAACACCGCACTTCAACATATTACAGCACCATGGAGCATGGGCACCTGCACCCTGGAACTGTATTTATTGTTTATTGTTTGTGGGAACCTTTTTGTTTGGGACTGCAAGTCCACCGTTTTATCCCCAATGCCATTGTTGGTAGAGGGGATCCTTTTGTAAATAGACCGTCTGTTTGGTCATTGTATCGTTCCTGCACCATTCACATCCGGACTATACCTTTAAGAACTTAATGCAGACACTGTACCTCACTTCTGTGTGAATGGTTGGAAGAGGGCTCCACAATCCCATATTTCAGTAAAATAGAGCAGGCTTGGGATAAACTTGCAAAACACATTTGTCTTCACAATCCTCTGCAGCACAGAGTTGTTTGGAAAGAACAGTGGTAGAGACAAGCTGTTGGCAGACAAAGACTCGTAGGATAGAAACTACCATGAATTTTAAAACTCAAGACTTCCAAGTAAATGTTTTCAATGTCTTTTAATTACCATTGCATCATCCCACTTATCCCAGCAGTATCTTACAGAGACCCAGTACAATGGCCTGTCATGGATTTCCCCAAAGTTTTTCATTAAGCAGATCAGCCCTGATTATGAAGCAAGGCAAAGGATTCCAGTATTATTATCGTCCTACCCCTCCCTTCTTCTGACACACCTAACTCAACTCTATTGTACAAAAATTATTTAATTTTAAAATCTATCTCAATTCTACACAGTTGAACCGGACATCCTTAAGCAAATATAAACCCAGTATAAATATCTGAATAAATAAATAATAATAATAAAAACATTAAGGTAACCAACAGCACCACCATATATTTAAATAATATACACACCAAGCAAGAGTATTTTTACACTGATTGATAGGACATTCTAGTGAATATGGTGAAATCAACTGAAAACAATGCAGATAAGCAGCTGATTTTCTCTGGCCATCCAGTAAACAAAGTCAGCCTAATCAAATGACCAGCATAGTAGCATTGTACACTTATTCAGATTCATCATCTACACAGTCTATATACTACAGCATCCTGGAAAACATGTTTTGTGAATCCACCATTAGAGTGGATTGCACTTGAAAGTAGTCAGGATATTCCCTTTACAAGACAGGTGAATGAGTGGAATTCGTCCCAGCTAATATGCCTGTTTGACGTGACAATTTGGTTCACTACTCGTTTCCCTTTTCTTAGGTTGAGCTGGTCTGGCAGACTTTGTCCTTTCATTGCAATATCTGTTTTTGGATGTTTGTTCCCCCTATTTCTCTTGACAATAAAAATAGCAGGCAAATGTCTCCTTGGAGGCAGGGGGTCTTTACAGAGCTGTATCATCTGTGACTTGACCTTTTATACAGTACATGCTATCGGTGCTCATTTGAAAATCAGCAACACCTGACTTTGTAAGGTGCACTAGATGCTCCATATCAGGAGATACTTTTAGCAGAACACTGCATATAGATACATTTCTATCTCTACCTCCACAAAAACATGTGAACAAATGATACCTATATTGGATATATTTGAGACTGATAGCCTGCAAACTCTTGAACCTGCATATGTTAAATCGCTCACAAAGACTCCTAAGATGATGGCTATTTGTTTAAGGTGGACCTAAGATGATTAGTATTTATTTAAGGTGGACTTCAGATGTGGTTAGTTCCATTAAATATTCGCCACATAAAGCTTAACTCTCTGCATATCATACATCAGTACAAGATGTGATGCATTTGCCAAACTGACTGATGAATTGGACAGTGCTGCTTTTTTATGGGTGTTTCCCTGTTGAAAAGTCACATCATCCCTGGATGTTTTACAAATTTGCCAGAGTTTTTTTTTTTTTTTTTCCTTGAGGAAAGATGTTTAGGTACATAACTTTAAATAATACTACTAAACAGTACTATTAAAATATAAATGCAGTTATAAAATCTGACAAACAGTCTGATGAGAACTGATAGAACACACAGTTGTTAGTCTAGTTTTAAACTTACAAAACATATATATATATATTATATATATATATATATATAGTAATATATTATATATTATATATAATAATATATATAATAATAATAATAATAATAATAATGTCTATATGTAAATATACCTTTTCCCGTGGAATAGTTTCACTTTGCTAGTTTTTTGTGTCTTAAATATTAATAGTTTCCCAGGTATAGTCTGCCCTTGTTACATTGGCTGTTCAAGCGGTTAACACCTGGGTCAGTTTTTCCTTAGATAACAAAGCATTGAAAAGTGCTTCCCTTGGGGTCTCAAAGTATTAAACTCGTCTTTTGTTGTCATGCAGGCTACAGTGTCCTAGCTGCTCTATTCTCCAGGCTCTAAAAACGAATGCTTTAATTTCCATTTCCTTGCAGTCCATGCTCATTCTGGTGTAAAATAAACACTGCAAATATCCTGTGCTCTACAAAAACATCTTTAGAAATAACTTAAAATAAAAGGAGGAATGGTTGGAGCACTTTTAGGGGTTAAACCATATTTTATTATCATTTAAATGTTCTGCTAGGTATATACTGTATTTAAATGTGTAGTTTGGAACTCATCTGCAGTTTCCTGTTAATGGAAAGATACCAGAAACAAAAAACTCATGACCTCCTATTCCTAAGGAAATAAACTTTGTTACTAAGAGTAAAGGCAGCTTTGAAAAAATACAGCCTTCTGTACCAGACACTGTGTAACTGAACTAATGACTGAAATTCAAAATACTTATAAAATGTGTAATCTGTGTTTGCAATCAAAAAAAGCTCAATCAAATCAAATAAAAAAAATCAAAATAAAGGTATTAGAGAATCTGTCTCTGCAAAGACTGAATTATTTCATGAATTTACTCTCTTAACCTAATCACAGTTTAAATCATGGTTACTGCAGCTTGTGAACTTGATTGAAGCATATAATAAAAAGAGAATGGATACTGCAGTGTATCGATCTGAAGAAAACATATATTAACGCATTTTTCAAAGACCATTTATATAAAGTCATATTTAGCAAGGTTTTTTTTTTTTTTAATAATGACTAAATACATTCTCATACTCTTCAATTTTTTTTGTGCCACAATAAATATTCATACTTGCTTCTCACACAACATATTACACCTTTTAAAGTAAAAAAAAAAAAACTTAAATATATTAAACTTTGTTTTATTATTTCAGCTAACAAAAATCACCTATATTAAAATGTTTAAATTATACAAGAAGTCATTATGCTTAAGAATCTGCAGGCTATCACTCCTACACTATTAATGAACAGATCGGTCTTGGTGGAACATGTCATAAATGGATGCAAACTCTGAACAGTTTGAAAGCACTAATTCAGATAAGACTTTTGATAAATCTATATTTTCCATGGCATTTTACTACAGTATTATTGCATTTACCCTGTTTTTCTCATAGTTATCAACGTAATTTACCCTGGTTTGCCATGTTTATTAATATTCTTTACCATACCTCAGTATTCTTTACAATGCTTATGTATGCTTTATCATACTTTTACTATATGCTTTATTATATTTTCCTATGCTCTTATCATGGCAAACGTTTAAAAGGGACATTGTGTGTACAAATATTAGGACACATCAAGGACCTAAATTTGCCATCCAACGACTTGCCCAGCTCAGAGAGGGGTTGTTTCACACTCTGTATTCACAGTGCTGTAATAACCCCTATTTATTTGGCAGGACTTCACTGAAGAATTTGACAATGGCCAATCACAACATCCAAATGAAAGAGGCATAAATAGAAGCTGAAATTAACAACCAATTAGATAGAGCTTCCTGAACTAGGTAAAGTTACGAAGAACTGTTTTCTCAATTGGCCAAGGCCATGAAGCCCATTTTCCTGTAATGGAAATTACTTTGTCACAGGGGTTAACACATGCATTTGAATTGAATCTGCCATCGGTTAACCTAGAAAGAAATGAAAAGGAACCAGGTTTATAATGGAACCTTCTGAGCTTTGGAACACCTCCTATGCACCTTTATATAACTATGCAATGTTTAGTTGATGTTATAATCCCATGTGATATTATGGAAGACCCCACAGCACAATTTAAAGTAAAAATGTAACTTCTGTTCACAAAGTATAAATGTTGGGCAAGAGAGAAACCTGCATGAAAGCAAAGCATATATGGAGCAGAACTAAAAATCTAAATCAGGGACATGCATTGCATATTTCTACAAAAAGCAGGACAGTTTTTGTATAGCAGTGTGAAAGACATTAAACTTTGGTATTATTCACTTGCCAGTCTTGGTAGATTTTATATTAGGCCTAATGAAAACATTGATCAAACCCTTAGAAAGCCCTTAGGTTTGTAGACAGCCTAAACTTGTAGGCAAAATCCGTGGTGACAAAAAGAGCTGAAATGAAATTATTTTCTTCCGTTCATTCTTTTGTTATTGTTGTTGGCTTTGCATTCTCTGCAATTTAACAACATTACTGCAATGCCTCACTATTGAGTTAGGATAATCAACATTATAAAAATACAGAAGGATAGTAAAACAACTAGGTTAATTAAAAGTCCTATTTCTTTAGAATGTCATTGCAGTTTTGCGGACAAACATTCTGGTGCTCATGAGACTGAACCCTAGCGAAAGTTTCAGCCATTTTAGTAAACTGCAGCTCTTAGAAGCAAGAGACACATATTATATTAAGGCCTTCAGTTGCTTAAAACAGATCTTTTCAGAAACGAAGAGCCCTACTCTATCCGATCAACTATTCCCAATGGCAGCGTATCTGGAGCCTGTGCTTTTCTCAGTCTCGGTCTGTGCTGGTCTTGTTATTATTTTCATGACTTCCTCAGACGACTGAGGCCATGTTTGTGACTGAGGTGACTGTATTGTCCTCCGCCCAGGGCTGGAGATTCTGTAGGGCGTACAGGGAGGAGTTGTGCAAGCAGAGAGGGTCCTGTTGCATGGGCTGGCTCAGGGTCTTCTGAAAAGCCTCCTGTTGCAGCTGCAGCATCAACCTGTTTGCCTGCTGCCTCTCCGATTCCCGCTCCTCTGCCGTCTGCCTCCTGGAACAAGCAAGAAAGCATAAGGTTAACAAGTATTTCGTATGTTTAGAGTATTTGCACTACTTAGGACGGCATCATTTTATAAACGGCATGTGTTGTTTTTTTCTTTTCTTGTTTTTTATCAACTGTTGTTTCTGCTTAGATTTACCAGCCTTACCAACTAAAGTCCTATTTTAACCATTGGGAGTGCTTTGAGGTGTCCTGCCCCCTGTGTAACTGTGATTTTGTATAGAGAAGGGCACCAATTACAGTTGCTCGACCTTTTGTGTTAATTTCGAAATCTTCCCAGAAGCAGTCATCGTAGTTGAAAAAGGGCATTGGTTGGTATTTATGGTAAATTCTCATATAAACACAAACAGCAATATTTAATTATAGAAAAGAACATCAACAGGTAAACAGAAATGAAATACTCAGAAAATGTAGATGGTATAAAGTATCTGTTTAACTTTACCCACTTAAATATGGGCCATAACATGGGTCCTGGCTGTAGCTCCGCACAAGAGCTACTGACAGCTGAGCGTCCTAGTATAGTGAAGAAAGCAATCATTACACATTGGTCCCAACTGACTAAGCAGAGACACAGTATTATTTTGAACATAAGAAGTCCACTCCAGTTAGATTATAGGGATTAGTAAAGAACCAAGGATGAAGATTCTTCCTAGACAAGGTGGCATTTGTTTTTATTGGAGGGAAAAATAATAAAATTATATATATATATATATATATATATATATATATATATATATATATATATATATATATAATATATATATATAATATATATATATAATGTTATGGTAAGGCAAAATTCTTGATTTGAGCCCAGTGAAAAATAATCTCAATAATCTTGGAAATACAATGAAAAAACAATGCCTTGCCATGACTCAAGGTGATGACAATGTGGTGGGGGTATATTGATAAACCGTCTTAGTGCATGAGCAGTTAGCAGCAATGAGGAACTGATCAGTTCTGATAAGGAGTCCTCACGTGGGAAAGGGCTTTATACTAAAACAATGCAGTGGCCCAGCATGCTTGTGTAGTACACTAATCATATATGCTATCATATATGTGTCCCAGCTGGTGATGGCCATAAGATATAACCCAATTAAAGCAGGTTATAATGGTTTAGCACTGGAGTGATGAACGAGCTATGGTCAGAAACACAACCTGGCCACTGCTGATTCAAGTAATAAAAACAGTTAAGTGTAAGAGAAGCAGTTTAATATACTTGTTTAGCTGAAAATGACATGGTCTTACATGAATCCCACAGCTGGACTGGACATGACATAACACACCTATAACACCCTATTATAAGCATGCATGGAGATTTGATATGATAATGTACAACTTTTATTTTTAAAGGAAGAGAGTCTCAGCAAGGGTGATCTCAAGATATAGCCAAATAAGTCTGTAATACTCCTGCACAATGTCAAGATTAAAAGTCAAAGATATCAATATATATTTTATGAAAACTTGGGCCTTGTTCACAAAGCTTTTTCTCACAGCTATGTAAAGATTTTTCAAAGTGAGGTGGCGAAGCATATATGTGGTATCCTGTACACTGGAGCCCATACAATATATATGTTTTTTTTTTATTTATTGCATTTATATAGTGCTTTTAACACAAAAGTATTGCAAAGCACTGTACAGTACATAGCAGAAAAAAAGAACAAACCATAATACATTTGTATACCATGTTGTCACACATACATCTGCCACAGTCAGACCCTTTATATATAATTCAAAAGCAGCAATTTTAAAGTTACATTAAAACCCACTAAGATAAGAAAGCCATTTTATAAAAGTGTGTTTTTAGTCTTGACTTGAAAATTGCAACGGTCCCAGCTACCCTGACAAACGAAGGCAGAGCATTCCATAGTGTAGGAGCTCTACAAGAAAAAGCCCTCCCTCCCGTGTTGCTTTTGTTGACCCTAGGAATAACCAGCAGCCCTGCATCCTGTGATCTCAGACTGTGGTTTGGAAGATACAGGGTCAGTAACTCCTGCAAATAACTAGGTGCTAATCAATTCAGGGCCTTGTAAGTTAACAGCAAAATCTTAAAATCAATTCTACACTGCACAGAGAGCCAGTGTAAAGAGGCCAAAACAGGGGTAATATGTTTACTTTTCCTGGTTTTAGTCAGAATTCTAGCGATGGTATTCTGAACGAGCTGCAAGCGGGATACCACACATTTTGGGACACCAGAAAAAGTGCATTACAATAATCTATTCTTGATTAAACAAAAGCATGCGTTAGTCTCTCAAAATCAGATCTAATAACACCGTGTAACAATTTATTTATTTATTTTTTTGTTCCTGGGTAGTAAGTGTTATTTCCTAATTGCTTATGCCTCAAAAGTATAGAAAATGGCTATTATTCCCCACAAACTTTGCTTTTGTGACCAGGACAGTGATATTTCAAATTATCACTATTTCCAATGGGAAAACGGGCAAATGTGTGTCTTTTCGTTCACATAAAGTCAGAAAAAAACAACATATGAATCCAAATTAACATGTATTTATACTAAAGTAATACAAAAATGGCTACAAAAGATTTAGAAGTGAGTAGTTTTTCGAGATTTACGATTATAGTGTAAATACAGTATCAAAGTATATTAGCGCACAGCAGTGTGCTATAGAGCCTTTGCAGCTTCACCACCAAACTTCCCCGAATTCTGCCTTGTCTAATAAGCATTTTTTGTTGGAAAAGTTAGTAAGCATTCAAATAATGATCTAAGCAAACAGCCATACAGAACACATTTAAGAGGATATTAAACAGGAAAGAAATTTAAAATTAGGAAATTGTAGATCACATAAAGCAGGGGTGCACAACACGAATACACATCAGGGTTAGAGGTTATCAATTAAATAGTTCATGGATTAATGAAAAAAAAACTTTGTTATGTCGAGATCATAAGATAAATTATTTCAGGAACTCGACATTTCGAACAGCTATGTCAAGATTATCTTTTTTTTTTCATGATCTTGACATAACCAATTTGTACTTTTATTTTTTTTCCTTGCCCTTAATGAGCCACTGTACTTTTCTACGCTTGTACTATGGTTAAATTTTATCGGGGATTTTTACAAATTCACAGATAGTTAAGTAATAAGACACAACAAGGTGTGCTTTGTTGCTTTGCACTATCGGTGAGGCATGAAGCCAAGCAACCTCACCGACACAGTGATGACACTAAACAGAACCAGAGAGTTATTTAATAGCAGCCATGCTTGGGTTATTGTTCTGCTAACTGCATGACTGAGATCAAATTCTACTTATAAACAATGTCATTGAAAAATTACATAAATAAAAGAACGTTAATCTCAGCACCTAGTGACCAACTCTTCTGTTCAATTTCTTCTCCACAATCCCCGTTCTTAGTTTAAATGATTTGGGAATGCTTTGTATAATTGTATGTTGTCTTAGTGAACGTATAGTCTCTATAATGAAATTAATTTCTCCCGGGACATAATTTTAGGCAATAGGTAACCTCATGAGAAATAAAATATCAACCAGCTTCCTGATTAGCTGTAAAGTAAGGATAGAATATTGGTGCACAGTTTAATGTAAGCTGATACAATATTCTCAGTCAAAACTGCACACAGTACAATGGGTTAATTTCAATAAGGGATATGAATGCTCTGGTCTTTGAAAGTCAAGTTATAATTTGTTCAATATATATTCTTCTTCAATTATAGGTGATAAATTCATACATAATCTTTCAATGGTGAAAATTACACCATACAGATATACAACTAGCATGGGTAATTTTAAACAATATCTGAAAAATAGGACCTTATTCAAAAACATTAAGGGCTGTTTTATGGAATGTTTTTTTAAGGATTGTTTTTCAAAATGGCCGCTCTAGTGCACTGATAGTGTGAGGATTATTACCCACATTGTTAAACAGATAACACAGCAATAACGATCCAGGATGTGGTACAGAACAGAAAAGCCAGAGCACTTGTTGTTATATTTTTCTTTTTAATTTATTTTTTTTATCCCTCTTCCTGCAGTGATCTCAAAAACCAGTGCATTAGAGCGGCCATTTTGAAAAGAACCTTGAAACAGACTTTAAAGTTATAAGTGTGAAACATTGTCAGGATGTTAACAATGAAAAGAAAAACTACAGGTATGTTATATAAACAGTTGTAGCAACACGTGGGGATGTGTAATGCTACATATTTTCAGAAACCCTCTACTTACTCTTTAACATTTTGTGAAAGGGGTGCATAATCCTATGTATATATTACACAGGATGTGTTATAGAGGTTTCTCACTTTAAAATCGCTATAACATGAAAATGGCTAATTTGCAGTGTGTACCAGTCTGTTGTTATTTGTCTGGTGAAAGCTTGAAATTATAATTGAATACATATTTTGCAATTATTTATTTTGCTCTGCAGGGTGAAAAGGGTTAAAGCCAGATCTGTTTAGAATTTCCTAGCCTCCCATCATCTTTCAAACAGGCCATACATCATCCATTAGCCACACATTACAGTTAACCAGATTATTCTAATTAGATTTATCATCCCTTCATTTGATCATACCCTTATTAAACACACTGGCAGCACGCAAATACACAATTCGTGCATAGGCTATCTATTATAGCAAGAAAACCTTTTTTTTTTTTTTAACAGAATATTCAAACTTAAAAAAGAAAGCTTTTATATGCCCTATACATCGACATCTCAATTTGCAAGGTTTAATCCAACATTTACAAGCAGATATATGTCTGTATCGCTTTGCATAAAGTATAAGTAAGTATATTTAAGCAAAAACATTCCCCTTTAAAGGGTGCAATTAGATTGTGTTTTGACACTTTAATTATGAATGAAGATATGGAATATTTAGTATTGCATGTTTACTAAACTGGTATTTTTTGCATAAATGAAAGACAATTTTCTCCATAAGCTAATATACAGAAAACACAGGCTGTCAAAAAGGATTTTATGTATTTTTCAGTCTTTCACTGGAATTGTGCTCATGGTACTTCAAACTGATCTATGTGTATACTTCATTAAACTGCAGAATGTTACACTTCATCATTAGGAACTAGCGTTTAAGTTGTGCTTTTGAAAAGAAATACTCAGGAATTTACCAGTTTGTATTTTATTTTAATATTTATTTATTTATTTTGCTTTGTTAAGTAAAAACAAATATCTGTATGTATTTTTTTTAAAGGAAAGCTCAGCAAAAACATAATATTTATTTTATTTTATTTTTTATTATCAAGAGATGTGGGGATAAAATAAAGATAGAATATTAACTCTGCTCAAGTGATGCTGTAAGCTACACATGGGGATTCTATTGAGACATCTTTCAGCTTTTTTATTTCATTGCTCAGTAAATTAGTTTTTTGGAAAGTGTAGGTCAAAACAATCAACATTTTATAGGAGGCTGTGTGGTCCAGTGGTTAAAGAAACAGGCTTTTTGTAACTATCCGGTTCAAATCCCAGCTCAGCCACTGTGTGACCCCGAGCAAGTCACTTAACCTCCTTTGGCTCAGTTTTTTGGGTAAGACGTTCTTGTAAGTGACTCTGCAGCTGATGCATAGTTCACACACCCTAGTCTTGTATCTTGTAAAGTGCTTTGTGATGGTGGCCCACTATGAAGGTGATATATATATATATATATCCTATTATATTATATATTATATATATATATATATAAGGTATATATATTATATATATATACTTGACTCACACTTTATTTCATATTAAACACACTAAAGGGTAACACATTATTTAGTAATTACCAACACTGAATAGGGGTCACTTCAGGTGAAATAGCTTGTTTAGTGTCATATATGGTATGCTTCACAAATAAATTGTAATGCAAAAAAAAACAAAAAAAAAAAACAGATAAAGACTTAAGATGTAAGCCTCCACTTTCCGCATTAATCATTAGCTCATTAAGTGATTTGGCCACCAGTTGATAATAATTAGGTCATACTGTTTGCTGGTTTTCATTCCAACTGAGCTCTCACTTACTTAGCTAGACCCTTAATTGAACTGATAATTTGCTTAATTAGACCTTTTTAATTGTTTTCATTTCTTAAACAGCTGCAGAGTTCAAGTTACTTATAAAATGTTACAGTTAACTTGAAATCTGCAATCATTTATCGAGCTAAAAATAATTAAAAAGGTCCAATTAAGCAAATCATCAGTTCAATTAAGAGTCTAGTTAAGTAATTGAGAGCTCAGTTGGAATGAAAACCAGCAGGCACAGGGGGTCCCGGGGTCTAGGGTTGAGATTCACTGTGCTAGACTGTTGTAGGAATGTGTGATATTCTCATGTTCCCGTAAAATGTGCACGTATATGCATTCAGAGTGTGGCAGTGCAGGTCTTCGACTATCTTTATGGTAAATAGGAGCTTATTTTGGCTTACTAGATTTTTATACTTGTTTTATTGTTTCTGACACAAGCAGTGAAAGAGTGTGATCTGCTAAGACCAGGTATCACAAACCAAAATTGAGAAACGACAAACAGATTGAGTCCCTTTAAAACCTGCTGGTAAATGACTGCAGATGGAACCCTACCGCCACTTTGTTCTCCTGTTCTGGAACCAGGTCTTGACTTGCGCATCAGTCATTTTCAGTGCCTTGGCCAGGGTGGCCCGCTCTGCTGACGCCAGGTACTTTTGTCGATGAAAGCGCTTCTCCAGCTCGCAAATCTGGACTCGACTGAAGGAGGTCCTGGGCTTCTTCCTCTTGGGCGGGGTCCGGTTTTGATAGGGGTGTCCAATCCTCCTAGTCACGGAAAACGGAGACAAGGCCGCTGTGAGGGAGGAGGGGAAAAAGAGAGCTTTAATAGGGCAAAGAGAAAAGAAGGCAAATAGATATGCCACTGATGAAGACAAGGCAAGTTATACAATCTTCTAACCGTATGCTTTTCATGATGAATTTAATAAGGATAGGCATTAATTATGTCTTTCGCAGCAGTTTCTAATGAGGTTTTACAGATTACTCTTGTGTTTTAAAATCCTGGATCAACACTGTTTAAAAAACAGTTGTTTAAATATAGTGAGTGTAAAGTTTTATGAACACCACTATTGTGAAAACACTATTTAACTACAGTATATACATTGCTTTATTTATGTGAAAGAAGAAAACTACTGACAATGTTACAAAACTATTGTGATCCACCTACAGTAAGCTGCTTCTTACTAGTTTTGAAACATTACTAGAGTATATTTTCACAAAATGTTGCAAATTTCATCCACAAATAAAGCTTGAATAAAAAAGGAGATTATATCTTTCCTAGTGGGGTCTTGATTGAGGTTGTGTGTGCCATGGTTACTCTGTGTGTCAGTATGTGATGCTTCTAGTTCTCGTAGTCCTGAGCTCTGATGAGCAAACTATGCTTCTTCCAATACAATATGCACTATGTTAATAAAAAACAAATAACTTATACACATGTCTCTAGTATGCAAGACATATACTTTTGGTAATACAGAGGATGAATACCCCACACATTATACACTTCAATGTATTTCAATAAATCTCCCCTGCCTAAAGAGCATAAACTGAAAAAATAAAGAAAAAAAACAACAGCTGTCTCATCAGATCCACAGTTCAGTACTTTTTCAGTAATTTTCAGCTCTGTTGTCTCCACATGCTTCCATACTGTACCATGAGCCAGGAGATGTCAACAGAGTTGAAAGCTCACAATATCACAGGAAACAAATCCAGAAAACAAGTAAATGGCAAAACTACATAGGCCTTAAAGCAAGAGGGCAAGCAGATCAAGGACTAGAAAAAAAAAAAAAGAAAAGCTTTACAGCCACAGAATTCCTGGCCATTCAGAATGATTGAAAACATAATAAATACGTAAGCTTATAGTAAAAAAAAATACATGTCAAGGCTCCCAATTGGCTCATCCAGTAAAGGCGATCTGCGTGGAGTGCAGGATGCGCCCTATAGCCTGGACATCGCCATTTCGAGTCCAGACTATTCCACTGCTGACTGTGGATGGGAGCTCCCAGGGGGGCGGCACACAATTGGCCCAGCTGGTGAGGGCTTAGGTTGGTCAGGGTGTCCTCAGCTCACTGCGCACTAGCGACCCCTGTAGACTGGCCGGGTGCCTGCGGGCTTGCCTGTAAGCTGCCCAGAGCTGTGTTGTCCTCCGACACTGTAGCTCTGGGCTGGCTGCATGGCGGGCCTGCAGAGTGAAAAGAAGCGGTCAGCTGACAGCACACATTTCGAAGGACAGTGTTTGTCTTCACTGCTCCCAGGTCAGTGCTGTGGTGTTGTAGCGGTGAGCTGAGCCTAAATACTGGACATTTCAAATTGGGAGAGAAATGGGGTAAAATTAATTTTAAAAATAAATTATATATTATTAATATTATTATTATTATTATTATTATTATTATTATTATTATTATTATTATTATTATTATTATTATTATTATTAGCAATACACATATGTGTAGAAATGATAAAACCCTAATCAGGTCTGAAGGGTGAGTTTAAAACAAGTTAGCCCTCTACAGTACATCACAATGTCTCCAACCAGACACCCTCTCATGGAAACAAGGTGCCTCTGGTTGGCAAGCCACAGTGCCACTCATCCAGGGAAACGATAAACTCACCTGGACGACCACCCTGGTGAAATGGAAAGTCCACTAGCGGACTGTCTCCAAATGCAAGCTGTGGATAATAGTGTTTGGCTAAAGTGTTCACAGAACCCCAGGTGGATGCCCTGCAGATCTCTGCTGCTGGAGCAGACTGGAGGCTAGCCAGGGATGCAGCCACTGCTCTCGTTGAGTGGCCTCCAACTTGTCCTTCCAAAGTCTGATCCGCTAAAGAATAATAGAGGGGATACAGTCAGCCAGCCACTTGGATGTCCACAGTTTGGACAGCGGCTCATTGCTGGCCAGATTGAATACATTACATGAACTGTGGTAATGTTCTCTAAGGTGAGTAAAAGTATTTCACATCGCAGGATAATGTGAATCTAGTTTTAACTTGGTCACATTGTCTCTTGGTAAAAATACAAGCATTACTCTAGTGGGACAAATGATTCAAATGTGAAGTGAGGGCCATATAAATACTGTAATGGGATACCTGAGGTATCCTGATTTATTATCCTAAAATTAGGTGGGACAGTTACTATTTTGTTACTAGGCTTTCCTTTCAAGATGCATGTTGAATTAGAGTAGACCAAAAACAAAAACAAAAGGTTGTATGTTTTCTTAAAAGGACCTGGATGGACATTGGTGGGTACAGTACGGTAACTAAATATATAGAAAATATTGATTAAATCAACTTAATTTCAGTGGTTACTCTACAACTGGTTTGCTCTACAATTTGGTTTTATCAAATAGTGAATTGATCAAATATTGTCTCTCACTTGTTACTATTGTAAGAACACTATTTGAACTGCTATGGCATGAACTCTTTAAATGCATTTCAAAATGCCCTCCAGCTCAAGGTAGAACTGACTTAAATTATCTTAATGTTTGATAAATAATCATATCAATGTAAAAAAAAGAAATCCCCATACAAAGTTATGATATGCTATTACCAAATAGGTCATATATATATATATATATATATATATATATATATATATATACACATATATATACACACACACTGTTTTAATTGAGAGTCTATTTAACTGAAAGATGTTAAATGTTTGTATACAAACAACATAGACATACTGTATATAATTTATATTAGTACTGTATTTTTAAACAAACTATTGACAATTTATATTTTCTTAATTGGTAACATGCAAGTAAGTTTTCTTAAAAGGAAAAAAGAAACTAAAATAGTTTTTACACAGCAAATCACGTCAAAGTGTGCTCGTGCACCATGGGGAGCACAGTAGGGTCTACAGATTCCAAGTATCTGGCACTTATCATTATATCTCTAATTCCTGTGACTGGAGGTGAGAACTGAGCTTTGTGGTTGCAAATACATTACATTTTGATGTGGAAGATATCATTTTTGCATGAGCTGCTATGGTTATATGTCATGTTTTATTTACTCAGCATGTACAATATAGTATTTTATCTCTTGAAGAACTTGTCAAAGACTCATCATTGAAAATTCTGCTTTTTTATGATATGAATCCAGATCATTTTATTTTTCCATAATTTGATGTTTATTTTTTGTAAAAAAAATTAAAAAATTTTGTGGTATACAGTTAATGCTTGTGAACTTTGATGCTATAATTCAGCAATCAGAAAAGCAACCTCGAGATTAAGGTAGCAGGGCAGAGCTATTCTAGATGCAAACTCTTTGTCTTGTAAAGCTTATTCAGTTATTCTGTTTTTCTCTATGATGTCAATAAAATCTGTTTGACTAGAAACTGGTCTGTAATCCATAGCAATCTACCCGAGACCTCATTACCAGAATTAAGAAGTAGTATACCCAAACAAACAAGAACAAAGGACGCTCAACAATCTACTTATACATAAAGGGGGCACATTTCTACCTTCATATTTTCTAAATAAATCTGACATTAATTTAGTTAACAGAAAGGTTATTTTGCATATTATAAATCACATATAAGAAATTAACCATTGAGAATCTGCCGAAAGTCCAGTAAATCTTGTGCATTAAACATACAGCGCAATTCTAAAGTAAAAAAAAAAAAGAAAATAGCAAATATCTCTTCTAACAATAAGAGACTCCGTACACAAGGTATTAACTTGTATTTATATAAGCTTGTAAAACAAAAAAAAGTAAAAGATGTATTAATAAAATAGTAATAAAATACCCTTGTCATAATAAACTAGCCAATTATTCACACAGAAAAAAGCACTCAACCTCACAATGCAAAGGGTCAGCAACTGAATCAATTGTTTACCTTACGAGTCTACTCTTAATTGAAAGATGCACCAAAGTGATGCCAGAAACAGTCAGAAAACAGAAATCTATTTTATAAACATGTAACAAATATTATGTTTCATTTGAAATTAGCCACAACTGGAAAACAAGTAGATTTAGAAAAGAATCACTAATAAGGATGCCATGAGCACTGGCACCTCAGAACAAAATTAAAAGGAATCTCCGAATCCACATAACTCTGCACATCATGTGGAGGATACTCAACAATGTGTATAAGTAATACAATTTAGTATCAGTTTATTGAAAAAAAGAATGCAGCCTCAGATAAATCTCAGCCTATAACGAAATAAGTTATACTTTTCTGCAATAGGACTTTCTTCCCCCATTGCGAACATTACCTTTAGTGCAATCTAATCAATATAACTGTAAACGACTCAAAATAGGATATTGAATGATGGCAGCAACATCTATTGCTATTTATTATACAGTCAGGTTCAGCTGTGCTTTATGACACAGAAATTCTGTTATCTTTGGAAAATTAACAGCTGAAAAGCATACCCATGACAATACCTTAGCAGAGCGACAGCAAACGCAATGATGCAGTCCTAAGTGGCGATGGTAAAACACTTACAGCTACAACAGAATTAAAGATTAACTTCACAAAATGCACAATATACACAAACTCAACAAAACCTGCATGTTTTGTCTTAACAGCCAGGTTTTTATTTTTGTCGAGAAGTGAACAAAAGTGTACCGAAAGGTTGTTTACCTTAAAAAAAAAAAAAAAACTTTCATTGAAATACAACACACATTGCATCGGAGGGAACATACACTGCTATAGGCCAGTGACTTTACCCCTGCTGCGAATGAATATCAAAAGTCTGCATGTCACACTTTAGCGGTTTACATGTTATCGATCTAACTGTAATGACATTTGCAACTGTGAGTGTCAAAACCTGGCATTATATGGAGAAGGTGGTCTGTATTCACAAATATTTTCATGCTGAATTCGCATTAGGTATGGATTGTTCTGGGGGTTAAACATTCCCGTGTTAAGGTATCGAAGGACAAGTAATACATTGACTCACATTGCATTTTTTTTTTAGCAATTACTTCACAGAACCATCAAACATGTCAAATATGTGAAGACACATAAAGAAGGTGTGGTGGAGTGGTTATGTATGTATAGGAGACAAAACACATTATAAATGAGCTGGGTATACTTGAGAGTGGAAAAGAGACATCTGTGGGAGAAGATAACAGAAATGGGTGAGATTAAAATATAACTGTGAGATAGCAGGGGGTTAAAATCCTCCCTGCTAAAAAAAATATGTGAGAATGCACGATTGGGTGAATGGGCTAAGGGTTTTAATTGTTTAATTGTTTAATTGTTTTATTCTTTAGTTATCCCCTGCACCTGGTGGTAATTGTAAATTAGAGCCAGGTGCAGGGTATTTAAGAGGTAGCCAGTCTGCTGAGGGAAGAGCCTGACTTTGTGTGCGTAGTCGTAAATATTGTAAGTCTTGTATAAATCTGTGTGGTTATTTGTGTTTTTGTTGCAGGTAAACGGCGTATCTGTCCTGCGAGCTAGTCAGGAACCTGCAACGAATGTTTAGTCAGTGCTCCGAAGGAGCTAGTTGTTTTGTTTTTGTTTGTTTTTGTAATTAAAAGTGCGCAACAGTGCTATTTTTCTTTCAATCCTGTGTGTCGATCATGATTTGTGAAGGGAAAAGAACCCAAGCGGGTCTGTTTGGTGAGCTGGCCGTCACAATAACCAATTGCTGAAGGTGGATTATTGATTAAAAAAAAAATTAAAAAAATTAAAAATGTTACCAAACTGGTGTGTTTTATTATTCCTCTTGTGTTGCCTTGTGATTGTAAATGTTGTTTATATATATATATATATATATATATATATATATATATATATATATATATATATATATATGTGTGTGTGTGTGTGTGTGTATGTTTATATATATATATATATATATATATATATATATATATATATATATATATATATATATATATATATATATATAATGAACATGTAAACAATTCAAATATAGATAAAACAGTAGGAAACGCTCATCTCAGTAAAACACATTTTTAACCTCCACCATTGGAGTTGCAAGTATATAAAGGAATACAAATCCAGCTACTCCTATTTTAACCCAGCTGACGCTTGAGTAACGCATTAAACATTAATCTTCTCCACAGACCGTAAGATTTTTGCAATTAATCTGTCACTATGCATATGTAAAGGTTTTTATATTTTTTACATATGTATACATTTTCACTGTTAATTTATTAAAACACAATACAGGCATCCCAATGTTGAATATTTCATGAGAAAAGCCTTGTACCATATTCCTTCAATTACACATATAAAACAAAAAATAAACAATGTATGGAAGCAGTTTGTAGGCACCTGTTACAGTTACGCTTTTCATTTTTAGTCGTGATTACTCACACCTGTTCTTCGCCCTTTTTGTGAACTGTGGTATTGCTTGGCATGTCAAAATATAAGTGGTCTGATCAACATTTCCGGTCTGTCAAAGCTGGTCCTGTTTGTTAGAACTTAACCTAATAACGAGATGCTGAAATTGTAAAAGCTTCTCTTCTAACTCCTCAGGAAGCTAATGACACTTCTTTGAAAATGGCTGCCTTTATGTCATGGATGATTCGAGATCAGGCAATGGTAATTTTGTTTGTCTTTTCTCGCAAGTCAGTCATGTTGCTGTTTGTGTACTCAGGCAGTCACACCTTTTGTTGGAGATTTTAATACACATATCACTATAATCGAATTTAAGAAGCAGGCCGTATTTGACAAGAAAATACTGGTTTAAAATGTGCATCTTAGTTCGAAAGAATACAGTATTTTGAATATTTGATATTTACATATTGTTGGTGAGTTTCATTTTCATTTCCCTGTCCGTGAATAAATATAATGACAAACATACATCATCTCATGATCTAGAGACTGAAGTTGCATTTTGTAAAAAAAAGCTAAACCAAATCTACTCCGGAAAAAACAAAATCATTATCAGCACTATCTTTAACTGTTCTGATCTATTTGTAGTGTTTGTTATTGAGATTTTTTAATATTTAAATATTTATTTTCTATCACAGCGGATTTTCAACTCAACAAGCAGATTCACCACAGTGGTTGAGAGATAATGGGTTGCAACACAATACAGGAGCGGATTTTTATCGCATAATAAAGAAGTCTGTCTCTCCAGCTTAAACTACATTTGGGGAATGTTAACAACCTGGACTGTCAATAAACTCCTCTTGCTATCTTCGGAATGGAGGGTGCACATGAGGCTTAATAAGGAATAATGTAGCAATGAGTAAAACTGAATGATGTTTTAACATGACATTGAATATTAGTGTGGGATTCTCCAACTCTAAGCCATGCTTTGAATTGCACATAAAATATCATTTAGCTATCCCTTCAGAATTTGGTTCTATACTCAAATGGGGCCACTAGGTTTTCCTGTGACCTGTGAAATGCTTACAAGAAAAAGGGGATATTTTTTTTCAAAACAGAACTGGATGACCAAGCCCTAGCCCTACAGTAGCTATCCTGAAAGCTGCCTGAGCGAATATGATTGAGGGCACTAGCCTCAAATTTCATTCTGTGATCTTTACTGTGAACAAACACAGTCCCCAGCTGCAGGAGTGAGTAGTTTATTGTGGAATGTAGATGTTGTGTTGACAGACATCCTCTTTCTGTATTTCTCTACTGTTACCCTTTTGAACACACACCTTTTAGTAGTTAAGCATTTCCTTCAAACAATAACATTCTTTTAAAATTCCTTGATGAATAAGTTGGTCAGGTCTTAACTGTGCATAATAATAATAATAATAATAATAATAATAATAATAATAATAATAATAATAATAATAATCAGTGTCATATCTAAATGGTGTTCCTGTAGATAATTTAAGTTTTTGTAAATCCTGATTAAGGAAACCAATGTGCAGTGCGTGTATTTGTAAGTTAATTTTTTGGTTAAAAAGTATGGACAATTCCAGATAAGATATCCAGTTTATCTAAACAGTGGGGGATGTATATACTGACACAGTTTAATTATACAACTATTACTCATTTGGGAATTTTACTTACTTTTTAAGAAAAAAAATATACTTAAGAGGCTTCCCCTTCTTTTAGAGAATTAAACAGTCAGCTGCAATTAAATCAGGCCGCTATATATATATATATATATATATATATATATATATATATATATATATATATATATATATATATATATATATATATATATATATATATCATTGAATAGGCCACACTGTGCTCTTTGAATTGTTTGAATAGCAGCAGTGCATAGGATTTAAATAAACAATTTAAATAAATGGAACAGACCCACATTATATTGTTGTCCCTAATTATCTCCAACATGAACCTGCTGGATTTGCAGTTTCTACTTAAGGGGACCCAATTGAAGCCCAGAAGTCTTCCAGGTGAGTTATTTAGAAATCTGAGTAGAATATATATGAAATGAATTATATGAATGATGTCTAGGTGACAGCATGGAAATATGCTTGCACATGTCTTCCTCTGTTGGAACTTGTTAAAATGTGTTAAAAGTTACATTCAGTATGTTACTGAATTACCCAGTTGAGCACATTATGGCTGCCCTATTTGTCTACTTGAGATCCTTCTGAATTGTTATTTAACAGATAACGTTTAGTTTTTGTGTAAAGTAAATACAGTTACAACCAGATATTGAACAATTTGTTATGACTGCATCAAATGAGATGAGAACATACATAAAACATGCATGAACAAATAAATACACCTATTAATGAAAGACATGCTTTGAAATTAGTATTTAACAGCCAAACTGGATTATTATTATTATTATTATTATTATTATTATTATTATTATTATTATTATTATTATATTATTATTATTATTATTATTATGCGCACAATATACCATAGAGTTAACGTTTCCATATAACGTTGCTCACACTTGGTCGTATTACCTGTCGTATTTCACTAATTTACTTGGTATATAAATTCGACAGGAGCTCCACAGTCATTTCTCTCATTGAACTTTGAGAAACATGGCTGTTCTAATTAACGCGGTGTATTTAAGACATCGGCTGAGTCAATTAGAGCGATAGGGGTCATCGGAAGATGGGTGCGCAGCATCTTTGACATGGTTTCTTATTTTGCATTATTGTGTATTGTTATTGTTATTATTATAATTATGTATTTTTTTTTTCTGTTGTTGTTGCTGTTTCGGCAGATGCCATTACTGTTTTGTTTTTTTTTTTAACTGACACATGTGTGCTAACATATTTAATAATTATTTAGTTAAATATTAAATATTAAACTGTGATAAGTGATGGAGATTGTAGGTGAAAATTGGTCTAAAGACCTAACGTATTTGAATTTACGATCTCACAATATGGAACCGAGACCCTGAACTGGTTCACAAACAATAACACATATTTTGGCACAGATTTTCTTAAGAGGATGCAATTAAATAATAAAAAAAAATGGCATATTTGTTTTTAATGGTAGGTTACATGTTTGTCCTAAATATTCCTTCTGTAAATCTAAAATATTTAAGTTGAAAGGGTAACTGACAAAAAAAGAATGAAATAATTACAAATAAGGAAGTTTGTCCCAGTTTTGCTAAAAAATAATAATAATAATAATAATAATAATAATAATAATAATAATAATAATAATAATAATAATAATAATAATAATAATAACAGCCCTTTTGAGATGTTCTGTATTAGCTTAAACTCTGATTCATGATCATTGCAACAATGCTGCAGTCGCTCAAAAAGGCCAAGCTTCCTCATAGTATATGTGTGTGTGTGTGTGTGTGTGTGTGTGTGTGTGTGTGTGTGTTGCAGTCACACAGTAACTATATATTTGTCTTATTTATTCGTTCACTGGGATTGAAACAAATGTCTTCCTTCGTGGTCTATGCTGTTCCTGTGCCCAAACTCCCATAATGTGCGATATACACACGGTTACCAACTGGGCTTCGTATTGATCTCTCCCTCACGATTTCGGAAGAGGGGTCTTTAACACCGATAAAACCTAGAAATATCCATTTAACTTCGTTGTTATTCCGATCACTTTTTTCATAAAACGGATACCGCATTCCCAGAAAATAAACACACTGTACACAACAAACATTAACCTCTATCATACAAACTATGATGAGTAGCCCAGACAGTGTTTCTTTTATTTTCTTTAAAGATTTACATTTTTGCATATCCTACATTTTTGTACTGTTTTGTTTGTATTTTGTCTCTATCATTTCTAATTCTCTTACCATTGCTATGCGATTTTTATTACAAATGTTAACCTTATTTGTAATTTTAATTCAATTGCAATAGATGTGTATTCATGCAAAAGACCCTTATATAACTGTAATACTAGGCCTAAACACAATGTAACATTAACATTTGTAGCCATAACAAAATATGTCAGAAATGTTATGATTAAAAAACTAATTGTATTTCTGGTGGCACTGTGTTTCAACTTGTTTGGAACATAAATAAATAAACATGATTTTGTTTTCTTAAGCTTCTTTGGGATTTCATTATTTGTACATAGTGCTAATTGAATTACATAACTAATCCGGGAATATGAATCACCACTGGCAGGCTAACCAAATGTCTGTAATGTTCTTTTATGATTAATAACTGAATTATATTCACCCAGTTCCACAGTAGGACTGATGTGGGTATACGCAATCTTACATCCTGAAAAAAAAAAAGTGTTTAAAAATATTTAAAAATATGTAGCCTATTGTATTATTATTATTATTATTATTATTATTATTATTAGTAGTATAGTAGTAGTAGTAGTAGTAGTAGTGGTAGTAGTAGTGGTAGTGGTAGGTGGTAGTAGTGGTAGTGGTAGTGGTGGTGGTGGTAGTCTTGGTGGTAGGTAGTAGTGGTGGTGGTGGTGGTGGTAGTGGTGGTGGTAGTAGTGGTGGTGGTAGTGGTAGTGGTGGTGGTGTAGTGGTGGTAGTGGTGGTAGTAGTAGTGGTAGTGGTAGTGGTGGTAGTAGTAGTAGTAGTAGTAGATGGACCACACCACCACCTTGGTCAGTACCACCATCACCATCACCAATCACCACCACCACCACCATGTACTATCAGTAGGTTGTGGTAGTGGTGGTGGTAGTGGTAGTGGTGGTGGTGGTAGTGGTGGTGGTAGTGGTGGTGGTAGTGGTAGTGGTAGTGGTGGTAGTGGTGGTAGTAGTAGTGGTGGTAGTGGTAGTAGTGGTAGTGGTGGTGGTAGTAGTGGTGGTAGTAAAAAGTAGTGGTAGTGGTGGTGGTGGTAGTGGTAGTGGTGGTGGTGGTGGTGGTGTTGGTGGTAGTGGTAGTGGGTGGTAGTGGTAGTGGTAGTGGTAGTAGTGGGTGGTAGTGGTGGTGGGTTGTAGTGGTGGTGGTGGTAGTGGTGGTGGTGGTGGTGGTGTGTAGTGGTAGTGGTAGTGGTGGTGGTGGTAGTGGTAGTGGTAGTAGTAGTAGTGGTAGTGGTAGTGGTGGTGGTGGTAGTCTTGGTGGTAGTGGTGGTAGTGGTAGTGGTAGTGGTGGTGGTGGTGGTGGTAGTCTTGGTGGTAGTGGTAGTAGTGGTAGTGGTAGTGGGTGGTGGTGGGTGGTAGTGGTAGTCCATTGGTGGTGGTGGTAGTTCTTGGTGGTAGTCAGGTGGTACGTGGTAGTGGTGGTGGTGGTAGTCTTGGGGTGTCTTCACCACCATCAGTCCCCAGTCACCACCAACATTCATGGTGGTGGTGTAGTCGTCTGGTGGTCAGTGGTGGTAATCGTGGTTAGTGGTATGGTGGTGGTGGTGGTCAGTGGGTACCAGTTCAAGATCACCAGTGGTCATGGTAGTCTAGTGGGTGGTGGTGGTGGTGGTAGTGGTGGTGGTATCAGTAGTTTTAGTAGGGTAAAGGTGGTGTTGGTAGTGGTGGTGTGTTGGTCTGTCATGGTCCATAGTAGGTAGTGGTGGTGTAGTGGTAGTGGTGGTGGTGGTGGTGGTAGTGGTAGTAGTGGTGGTGGTAGTGGTGGTGGTGGTAGTCTTGGTGGTAGTGGTAATAGTAGTAGTGGTGGTGGTAGTGGTGGTGGTGGTAGTCTTGGTGGTAGTGGTAATAGTGATGGTGGTGGTAGTGGTGGTGGTGGTAGTCTTGGTGGTAGTGGTAATAGTGATGGTGGTGGTAATGGTAGTGGTAGTACTAGTATCTGGGCTTTATATTTAATTATGTACTATAATTGCATTTTTTAAATCACATCTTTCATCACAAAAGTAATAATGTCAAAAAATTTCCATTTTCATTTTCCAGAATTATCATACAAACGAGACATCTTAAGTCGATATTAATTATTAAAGTATTATCACCAATTTCATTGTGTTTGTCTAGTAGGCTATACCGACAATATCTGTCTTCATTATATATATATACACACACACACACACATATATTTCTTTTTTTTTAAACAGACCGAAAACATTGGAATTATTATTAAAACACTATAAACAATTGGGTTACGTCATATACTCTACTACTACTACTACTAATAATAATAATAATAATAATAATAATAATAATAATAATAATAATAATAATAATAATAATACACGTCAACAAGAAAGAGTTTGTTTTATTCAAAACCCCTTCATCAAAGTGTCTGGGCCAAAAGTAAAGCGTTCACATTACGAATTTTGTTGAAATTTAACACTTAATAAAGAACTCACCTGTGAGCCTATCCTTCGCAAATCTTCGACTGCTCTCCATCCAGGGGAATGTAAAGTTCGCCGCGTCGCCCATATTGGGTACAGATGGCACTGTGGGCACCCCAGCGGAGATGCCCGGCGGGCGGGTCGGGGGAGGCGGATGTGGCGCTGGGGCCATTGGTCTGTGTGCTGGTACGCGGATTACTCCGCCTGCACCCCCGGGGTTCACGTTAACATTCATATTCATGCTAACATTCATGTTCATGTTCACGTTATAAGATCCTGCTAACCCCGCTGCCATGGAGCAGGCCGGGCTATACACACTGTTGTAGCCACTGGCATAGACATTGCTGGCCAGCTGGTAATCCGCCTCGCTGCTCCGGCTTGGAAGCATGCAGCTGGTTTGCTGGTCGGTGTTGTTCAATATCTGATCAATTCCAAAGCTGATGGGTTCGTGCTGTTGGTGAGTCTGATTCACTCGTTCTATCCCGGTGTGTTCCATGTTTTATCAGCAGATGAAACGCGTGTACAGAAAAAGTATCCCTTTTCTCAAAGCACTGCCAAATAAATATCCAATAAATTAAAAATATCCCAAAAAAAACTTTGGAAAAAAAAAAAAAAGAAAAAAAAAAGTTTTGTTTTGTGTTTTTAAGAAATGTATACCATCAGTGCAGAATTGGTGAGCTATACATTGCTATAATGTGGCATGTGAAATCCATTCATAGAGTCGAAATGTGGTATATATTCCATCCCAATGTCAATTATGAAGACGAATCATCAATTAATTCACGATGTTATTGTCAGTATGCAGCACGCATTGCACTGCCTCTATCATTTTACGATGTTATTGTCAGTATGCAGCACGCATTGCACTGCCTCTATCATTTTAACGAAACAGATAATAAAACAATACGAACAACTCGCGACGCTGTAAAGAAAGAATCCCACACTGGGGAGTACCAAATGGCTTGACAAGTACAGGCTCTGGTCTTAAGAAGGTCCTGTGGCGTGTATGCAAGAATACAACACACGGTGCTCCGGTAAACTTAGGCAACACTTTTCCTGTCTTTACAAAGCCCCATCACATTAAATGATGATCCCAAATAAAGACCTGCTTACCATGAATATTAATTGGACCGTCAGCAATAGCCTTCTTTAATGCTCTCAAACTGACTTTCCGCAGGTGAGACTCCCACTCAGCCAAAATCCCGGGGACTCGCCCGCCGATTGGTGCTTAGGAAGGCGGAGTTTCCCAGTTCCTCTCTTCCTTTTTTTTTTTTTTTTTTTTTTTTTTTTTTTTTTTTTGTCCTTAAAGCTACAGGGGTCTATTTTTGTACTATATATTTTTCTAATGTTCATACACAATACGCCACAGAAGAATATAGCAATGTTGTCATCTCTGAATATCAAGAACGTTTTAAAACTAAAAGAACATGCCGCTATGGGAAGAACACTACACAGAATACTCCGGCTCTGCATTAGCACGTGTTAGTAAGGGTTTTTTGTTTGTTTGTTTTGTTATATTATTAGTACATGCTTATTATAGTAGCCTAAAGGCCATGTTTGCATGTAGTCTGTTAACATTTTTGCTTAAAACACGAAGTTGGCATGCGCTTTATCTTTCACTGTTGGCTGCCTTATATTCCGTTAGGCTCTTTAAAACAACACCTAAGATGAAGGAACATGAAGCCACTTCGTGGCTTGGAACTTAGTTTCAGGAGATAGGTTTCAGGTCACAGCATGGCACACCAGGGGAGACTTGGGGGTTTGTTGCGGCAACCTCAGACTAGGTCTCCTGGAACCAGGTTTCAAACAACAGTTCCTGAAAAAGTGGCTCTGTGTTCCCTCAGCCTTAGTATCACATTATAACTAACGATATGAAAAACATGTATTGTATGTAGACTACCTTTTGGAATTATTGGAACAATATTTTGGCTGACACAAAATTAATACTACATCCTGAAACTGTGATATTTGTCTATTATTTTCCTGTTATACGTTTAGCAAGGGGTGACAAATTAAATGATTCATACATAATTTTTAACAGGAATAATCTGCATTTTAAGTTGAAAGACGATACCAAAGACTTCTGTTCCAAGAGTATGTCTTATTTTATACCTTTGTATTTAGTACCGATACAATGGTTAGCTTTACATTTATAGATATACCTTACAAATAACGTTATTATTATTATTATTATTATTATTATTATTATTATTATTATTATTATTATTATTATTATTATTATTATTATTATTAGTCATAGTAATAGTTTAGTACTGAGTGCAAAAGTAATTCATTCATGCCTACTGTAAACCTGCTGTGCTGCCGGTGCATTCTTGCTTCTTAACAGCCCTTATGACGACCCTGCGGCACCGACACAGTAAAAGGGACACGTTTACAAAAGTCTCCGAAAGGATTTTGTGGAATTTGATTGGCATCACCTTGAATTACTGGTTCCCACTACGATGCGCTCCTGTTGAACTAATCTCGGATTCTTAAAAATGAACCAGATTTATTCAGCCTATATGACCGATCCAAAAAGATTATTTCATTGCTGGTGTGATTGTGGCAAGCAGCAGGTAATTCCTTCATTCTCCCCCAAGGGGTTGTTTAATTATTATGTTAACAATAGTTTAATTGCCAGTGAATAATAATAATAATAATAATAATAATAATAATAAATAATAATAATAATAATAATAATAATATAAAATATTCAACTGGGGTCACGCAACATGTTATTTAATTGCCCTTATTTATTTTTATTTATTTATTTATTTATTTATTTATTTTTACTGTAGCTAGTCATTGTTTTTAGTCTGTTTTTAAACTGTATCGGCGATTGGCCGACATCTGGTTTGATTGGCAGTAGTAACTTAGCCTTTC